>NC_069499.1:496789489-496891989 GCF_027579735.1 Bombina bombina
TAGAACTTTTTCACCTTTAATTGGTTCTATCAACCAATCTGAATTCAAGGGACGCCACCTTGGATGACGTCACTTAAAGGAATCTTCATTCTTCAGTCGCCGTGGAAAGAAGAGGATGCTCCGTGCCGGATGTCTTGAAGATGGAGCCGCTCTGCGCTGGATGGATGAAGATAGAAGATGCCGTCTGGGTGAAGACTTCTGCCGGCTTGGATGAAGACTTCTAACTTTTCATTGAGGATGGATGTCGGGTCTTCAAAAACTGTAGTGGATATTCGGAGGTTAGTGTTAAGTTTTTTTTAAAGGTTTATTGGGTGGGTTTTATTTTTAGATTAGGGCTTTTGGGCACCGAAAAAGAGCTAAATGTCCTTTTAAGGGCAATGCCCATCCAAATGCCCTTTTCAGGGCAATGGGGAGCTTAGGTTTTTTAGGTAGGTTTTTATTTGGGGGTTTGGTTGTGTGGGTGGTGGGTTTTACTGTTGGGGGGGTTGTTTGTATTTTTTTTTACAGTTAAAAGAGCTGATTTCTTTGGGGCAATGCCCCGCAAATGGCCCTTTTAAGGGCTATTGGCAGTTAAGTTTAGGCTAGGTTTTTTTTTATTTTGGGGGGGCTTCTTTATTTTGATAGGGCTATTAGATTAGATGTAATTAGTTTAAATATCAGATAATTTATTTTTTATCTTGCGTAATTTAGTGTTTTTTTTTGTAATTTAGTTAATTGAATTTAATAATTAATGAAATGTATTTAATTGTAGTGTAACTCAGGTTAGGTTTTATTTTACAGGTAAATTTGTATTTATTTTAGCTAGGTAGCTAGTAAATAGTTAATAACTATTTTCTTACTAACTGTTCTACCTAGTTAAAATAAATACAAACTTGCCTGTGAAATAAAACCTAAGATAGCTACAATGTAACTATTAGTTATATTGTAGCTAGCTTAGGGTTTATATAACAGGTAAGTATTTAGTCTTAAATACGTATTATTTAGTTAATGATAGGAATTTTTTATTAGATTTATTTTAATTATATTAAAGTTAGTGGGTGTTAGGGTTAGACTTAGGGTTAGGTTTAGTGGTGTATAACTTAAGTATAGTGGCGGCAACGTTGGGGGCGGCAGATTAGGGGTTAATAATATTTAACTAGTGTTTGTGATCCGGGAGTTCAGCGGTTTAGGGCTTAATATGTTTATTATAGTGGCGGCAATGTCGGGAGCAGCAGATTAGGGGTTAATCATTTTATTTTAGTGTTTGGGATGCGGGAGGACCTTGGTTTATGGGTTAATAGGTAGTTTATGGGTGTTAGTGTACTTTTTAGCGCTTTAGTTATGAGTTTTATGCTACAGCTTTGTAGCGTAAAACCCATAACTACTGACTTTCAGTTTACGGTAAGGATCTTTACGTTATAGGGTGTACTGCTCACTTTTTGGCCTCCCAGGCAAACTCGTAATACCGGCGCTATGGAAGTCCCATTGAAAAAGGACTTTTTGAAAGCTGCGGTAGTTACGTTGCGTTACGGCCAAAAAAGTGTCCGGTGCAGCTAATCCTGCAAAACTCGTAATACCAGTGGTAGTGAAAAAGAGCCATAACTATGCTTTTTCACCCATATCGCAAAACTCGTAATCTAGCCGATTATTAGTTTTGTCTATTTTCTGTTTCTCTCTTAAATATGCAATATTTAAAATAAAATATAAATGACCAAGCATTTTCCTCCAGATTTTAATAAAAAAAAACAGTTTTGATTAATATATGAATCTAACTTGTAATTATATGTTTGAACCTGATTATTAATTAGCTGATTTATACTTTAAGCATTATTTTTAATTACTGTTGATTATTTCTTTTACAATCATTCAATAAAGCTAGTTTGACTGATTGACCAACCTAACTCAAATGACTTAGCTTTTGTATGCATTTCCATTGCAAATACAATTTACTGTGTGTTGTCTATATTTCATACAAAATACAAAGCATTGTTATTGGCTGTGCTGTAAACTGTAATTGGATTACTCAGAATTTGCCAAGAAATGCATGGATTTATGTACTCACTCAAAACTTCAGCAATATGCAGAGGTAATTACAGAGTTATTGAGACTCCAGACAAAGTTCAAATATGAGATACCATGATATGGAGAAAAAAATGCAGATAGTGAGATATTGTTGGTGGCGAACACCATAAACTCTGGGGTTCTGCATTCAAATTCCAGGCTAGATTATGAGTGGAGCGCTAACAGTTGCGCACAAGCGATATCGGGTTTATCGCGGGTGTTTGCATGTGTCAGAAGTAACGTGTGTATTACAAGTTAAAAGTAAAGTGTTCACTTGAGCGCAATTAAAATTAAAGCAATATGAAACCAAACAATTATCTTTTCTGATTGAGACAGAGAGAATACAATTTTATAAAAGTTTCTAATTTACTTCTATTATTAAACTTGTCTTGTAATAAAAAGGTCATTATTTTATTATGTGAAGAACATAGGAATTTAAAATATGCATTTTGCTCATCGCATTTCTCAATTTAGATCTTTAATGGGTCGGGCTAGTGCACAAGAAAACTATGAAATTAAAAACAATTAATAAAAATTATTACAAATTATTAAACATACTGTTAAGTATTATAAATAATCCATAGAATATATCTATATATTTTACAGTAAATTTAATAATTATTAATAATTTTATTACATTTTTTTTAAATATTTTAGATGTAATACTTCAACTACATGCCTTAAAGTTTTCATATGCGCTAACCCGACTGCGCTAAGATCTAAATTGAGAAATACAATTTCTTTCATGATTCAGATAGAGAATACCATTTTAAACAACATTCCTATTTACTTCTATTATTTAATATGCTTCATTGTTTAGATATTCTTTGTTGAAGAAATAGCATGGCACATGGCTAAGCCAATCACACAAGGCATCTATGTGCAGCCACCAATCAGTAGCTACTGAGCCTATCTAGATATGCTTTTTAACAAATGATATTAAGAGATTGAAGCGAATTAGATAATAGAAGAACATTGGAATGTTGTTTAAAATGACGTGCTCTTTCTTAATCATGAAAGAAAACAATTAGATTTAGTGTCCCTTTAAAGCTGAGGACTTGACCTAGAATTGCCTTTGTTGACTCGAGACTTGACTTGGACTTGCCTGTCTTGACTCGGGACTTAAATACAAAGACTTGAGACTTACTTATGGCTTGCAAACCAATGGCTTGGTCCCACCTCTGATACCTACATATTAGATTATAGTAAAAAAAAAAAAAAAAAAAACCTTTTAGAAAATACTGTCAAGATTATTTGAAATCTACCCTGCCTGAGAGCACTTTATACATGCTCAATCTGCTCCTGTATGATATTTCTAACTTCTCACATTCAGTCTCCTTTAAAACTCCTAAGCAAAAACGTCCTTAAAAAAAGGACTCTTATCCTCCCATTGGCTGACAGCATGGGAGGGCAGGGTTACACATTAAGCTTGGATGTCATGTGAAAGCCAACATGGTCCTGCACACAACCCCTCCCTTCTTCGCTTTGCTTTTGTTTTGCCCATTTCCCCTCTTGGTTGGCTGTGCAAATATATATTGTGTAAATTAATACAGAAAAAAAAAATACTTTTCTGTATTAATTTACACAGTATATATTTGCACAGTATATGGTATGGATGTGTTTGGTGAATGGGGTTTGTGTGGATGCGAGTGAGCTTACCTCTTACCTTTCCTGAGTGGTTTACTGAATACACTGCTTCTGAGTATGGTAGCTGTATTAAATATGGATATAAAATACTTTTTTCTATAAGACTCATTGGCTGGGATTATTGATTATTTATATATATACAGGCATCAAACAAAAATAGTAACAAGCCAGGATTTTCATCAAAACAAAAGGTCAAGTTTATTGACGTTTCGGGGATATAATTCCCCTTCTTCAGAACAATTACTACACATTACCATTGTGCTTAAATAGTATACAAACACACACATTACCTCCCCCTTCCTGTGCAAAAAAGTGCCAAAATGTACATAATTTCCGGTGTTCATTATGTTTCATGTTAACCAATGAACCGGAAGTTATCATAATTCACTGCCGGTTTCCCGGTGCTGACATATGTGCATCATTACCCATTCTTATACTTTATTATCATCTCAGTGATGCATAATATACAAGTGTGTCTCAAACATATGCACATCTCAAAAACATACCATGTGTGACTGTCTTGTGACCGGAGGTTAGTTTAACTACGTCATATCCAGTTTTGTAAATACCTGATGTGACGTAGTTAAACTAACCTTCGGTCACACGACAATGTTTGATTTGACAGTGACACATTGGGGCAGATTTATCAAGCTCCGTATGGAGCTTGATGCACCTTGTTTCCGCAAAAACCACTGCTCCATAACTTGTCCCCTTGCTCTGAGGCGGCGGACAGAAATCAACCCAATCAATACGATTGGGTTGATTGACACCCCCCCACTAGCGGCCGATTGGCCCCAAATCTGCAGAGGGCGGCATGGGAACAGCAGTTCACAAGAACTGCTGGTGCAATGATAAATGCCGATAGCGTATGCTGTCAGCATTTATCGATGTGCAGCAGACATTATATGCTACATCGTATCATGTCCGCTCGCACTATGTTAAATATACCCCATTGTATGTTTTTGAGATGTGCATATGTTTGTAAATATTTGGGTTTACTAATAACAGAAGAGACCAATGCATAAGTCCAATTTTTCCATTGCTTCTTTTATCCTACATACTTAAAGGGACAGTAAAAATCTTGAGATTCTTATGTTTAGTTACTTTGAAATACATTTTCATTATTTATTTTGTCCCTTTTCATATACCCCAAAACAATTTATTTTTAACTATCTTTTTGAACGTCCAAATTGGCTCCTCCAAATAAGGCAAATGGTGGATGGTGGATGGAGTTTGACACAACAAAAATATTTTGTAACCACTAGGTGTATACTGTACCTTTGATAAAATAATTAAGGGGACATGAAACCCAAAACATGTTTTTTATGATTCGGATAAAGCACACAATTTTAAACAACCTTCTGATTTACTTCTTTTATCTTATTTGCTTCATTCTCTTGGTATCATTTGTTGGAAAGCATATCTAGATAGGCTCAGGATCTTAGTGCCCCACCATGAGTTTAATCCCGGCAGGACACGTATTTCCAAAATATATATACACAGTATTCAGAATTACTCTTTTTTTATGGTAAGAATATTATACCTATTACTGCCTCTAGATGGCGATCTTGCAGTATGTATAACCATAGTGGGAAAAATTGGTTCAAGAATGGAAAGAATAGGACAAAAAAGTTACCTTCTTTCTTAAAGGACCAGTCAACACAGTAGATTTGCATAATCAACAAATGCAAGATAACAAGACAATGCAATAGCACTTAGTCTGAACTTCAAATGAGTAGTAGATTTTTTTCTGACAATTTTAAAAAAGTTATGTCTTTTTCCACTCCCCCTGTACCATGTGACAGCCATCAGCCAATCACAAATGCATACACGTACCATGTGATAGCCATCAGCCATTCACAAACGCATACACACTTATTTTTGCACATGCTCAGTAGGAGCTGATTACTCAAAATGTGTAAATATAAAAAGACTATGCACATTTTGTTAATGGAAGTAAATTGGAAAGTTGTTTAAAATTTCATGCTCTATCTGAATAATGAAAGTTTTATTTTGATTGAGTGTCCCTTTAAAGTTCACAAAATGTTAAATGAAAAAATGAAGATGCAACTGACATTTATAAAAAAACATACTACACTTGAACCATACAACAATGAACCAACCCAAATAAAGAAGGTGCTGATGAGTTCTTGCAATTAATCTTTTTTTCTGATTGGATGAAACATTTTTTTGGATTAAATTAGGATTGAGTCTTGATATTTCAACCTAAAATTACACAAAAAACAAGAATCTCACCAAATCAAGAGATTGGATGTCCATGAAGTAAAGTATTCGTGTTCTGTGCTACTTACAGCCCCCTTCAGTTATTTGCTAGATTACAAGCAGAGCACTAAAAAAAGTACGGGTCATGATTAGAAATATCATGACCACTCTAACTTGTGTGCATGTTAAAAGTTGAAAGTACAGGAAATGGGTGCGCTTGAGTAAAGACCTAGCATAAAGTGTTAAACACTAAGCACAACATAAGTACATTAAAATAAAATGTTCTACTCATATATACACTATCTGATACAATTATTCATAAAAATATTAGAATTTTTTTTATACGGGTTAAAATGTATATGCTTATATGACAAGGACTGGAAAGGGCTAGCATGTATAAATATATGATAGATAGATAGATGGATATAGATATACACATACAGATTCCCACAAAAGTGAGTAGACCCCTAACATTTTTGTAAATATTTTTTATATCTTTTCATGTGAAAACACTGAAGCAATGACACTTTTCTACAATGTAAAGAAGTGAGTGTACAGCCTGTCTAACAGTGTAAATTTGCAGTCCCCTCAAAATAACTCAACACACAGCCATTAATGTCTAAACTGTTGGCAACAAAAGTGAGTACACCCCTAAGTAGAAATGTCCAAATTGGTCCCAATTAACCATTTTCCCTCCCCGGTGTCATGTGACTTGTTAGTGTTACAAGGTCTCAGGAGTGCATGGGGAGCCGGTGTGTTAAATTTGGTATTATCGCTCTCACACTCTCTCATACTGGTCACTGGAAGTTTAACATGGCACCTCATGACAAAGAACTCTCTGAGGATCTGAAAAAAAGAATTGTTACATAAAGATGGCCTAGGCTATAAGAAGATTGCCAAGAACCTGAAACTGAGCTGCAGCACAGTGGGCAAGACCATACAGCCATTTCACAAGACAGGTTCGACTCAGAACAGGCCTTGCCATCGTCGACCAAAGAAGTTGAGTGCACGTGCTCAGTGTCATATCCAGAGGTTGCCTTTGGGAAATAGACGTATGAGTGCTGCCAGCATTGCTGAAGAGGTTGAAGGGGTGGAGGGTCAGCCTGTCAGTGCTCAGACCATACGCCGCACACTGCATCATTATGAAGAGTGATCAGATCAATTGCAATTAATTACAAAGTCCCTCTTTGCCATGAAAATTAACTTATTCCCCCCCAAAAAAATTCCACTGCATTTCAGCCTTGCCACAAAAGGACCATCTGACATCATGTCAGTGATTCTCTCATTAACACAGGTGTCAGTATTGAAAAGGACAAGGCTGGAGACCACTCTGTCATGCTGATTGAGTTAAAATAACAGACAAGAAGCTTTAAAAGTAGGGTGGTGCTTGAAATTATTGTTCTTCCTCTGTTAACCATGGTTACCTGCATGGAAACACGTGCAGTCATTATTGCTTTGCCCAAAAAGTAATTCACAGGCAAGGATATTGCTGCTGCTAAGATTGCACCTAAATCAACCTTTTATCAGATCATCAAGAACTTCAAGGAGAGAGGTTCAATTGTTGTGAAAAAAGGCTTCAGGATGCCCAAGAAAGTCCAGCAAGCACCAAGACTGTACCCTAAAGTTGATTCAGCTGTGGGATCGGCGCACCACCAGTGCAGAGCTTGCTTAGGAATGGCAGCAGGCAAGTGTGAGTGCATCTGCATGCACAGTGAGGTGAAGACTTTTGGAGGATGGCCTGGTGTCAAGAAGGGCAACAAAGAATCCACTTCTCTCCAGGAAAATCATCAGGAACAGACTGATATTCTGCAAAGGTACAGGGATTGGACTGCTGAGGACTGGGGTAAAGTCATTTTCTCTGATGAATCCCCATTACGATTGTTTGGGGCATCCGGAAAAAACCTTGTCCGGAGAAGAAAATGTGAGCGCTACCATCAGTCCGGTGTCACGCTAAGCATCCTGAGACCATTCATGTGTGGGGTTTCTTCTTAGCCAAGGGAGTGGGCTTACTCACAATTTTGCCTAAGAACATAGCCATGAATAAAGAATGGTACAAAAACATCCTCTAAGAGAGCAACTTCTCCCAACCATCCAAGAACAGTTTGGTGACGAACAATTCCTTTCCAGCATGATGGAGCACCTTGCCATATGGCAAAAGTGATAACTTAGTGGCTTGGGGAACAAAACATCGAAATTTTGGGTCCATGGCCAGGAAACTCCCCAGATCTTAATCCCATTGAGAACTTTTGGTCAATCCTCAAGAGGCGAGTGAATAAAACCCCCCACAAGTTCTGACAAACTCCAAGTATTGATTATGCAAGAATGGGCTGCCATCAGTCAGGAAGTGGCCCAGAAGTTGATTGACAGCATGCCAGGGCAAATGACTCTTTGCATAAACTTAATGTAATTGTCAATAAAAGCCTTTGACACTTATGAAATGCTTGTAATTATACTTCAGTATGTAATAACTGACAAAAAGATCTAAAAACACTGAAGCAGCAGACTTTATGAAAATTAATATTTGTGTCATTCTCAAAACCTTTGGCCAGATATATATATACTGTGTATATATTAACAAAGATTGGTGTAAGTGCACTCTCACCAACTCTTGCAGCTTGTCAGGGTGCTATAAGGATAATAATACAATGTAGCAAAGAAGCACTCACTGAACAGTTCCAACTGTGACAAAAAGTTTTAATTCAAAATTGTGACGTTTAGGGACAGCAACAGTCCCTTCCTCAACTAAGATAAAAAGCAGCAATGGAAGGATTAGTAACTAATTCTTCCATTGCTGCTTTTTATCTTAGTTGAGAGCTTGTGAGTGAGTGCTGGACTTTTTCTGTGTGTTTATATTAAAAAATATTATTTTTTGTAATTTTCCTTGTTTGGGCCTTGCACCCAGGCCTGACTGGGGTTAACTGCCTGTGGCTCTGGTAACAGTGCAGCTTCCTGAGAGTGCTGGTTTGCACCCTGGGCTGTGCATGTTGCAGGGTCATAGGATGTGTACCCGGTCCAGCCTGAGAGTGCTGACCCCACCCATGTTTTGTATATGTTTGGGAAATTACATAAGCCTGTGCACCCACCATTTTTTCACAGTTGTTTGATTGTGAGCCTGCATTGCGTGGCTGTTTAGGGACCCAGGTTTATTTGGAAGAAACCTTGACGAGGTACCTGGGCTTTTCCCATTTGGCCAGATGCGGTAACTAATTCTTCCATTGCTGCTTTTTATCTTAGTTGAGAGCTTGTGAGTGAGTGCTGGACTTTTTCTGTGTGTTTATATTAAAAAATATTATTTTTTGTAAGTTTCCTTGTTTGGGCCTTGCACCCAGGCCTGACTGGGGTTAACTGCCTGTGGCTCTGGTAACAGTGCAGCTTCCTGAGAGTGCTGGTTTGCACCCAGGGCTGTGCATGTTGCAGGGTCATAGGATGTGTACCCGGTCCAGCCTGAGAGTGCTGACCCCACCCATGTTTCGTATATACATAGATATATAGATACATATTTTACAAAACAAAGCCATAAATATATATTTAAAAATTAAATTAAAACATGTTCTATATGAAGAACATTGGCATGTGAAATATTAATAACTCACTTCAGGTTTAGCGCATTTGGTCTAATTATGTGTCTAATTATGTGGGTTTTTTGTTTTTTTTTAAAGGCACTTTTCCGTGCCGCTTTTTTTCCCAACACCCCACACCGGCCAAATTTAAACCCTAAAAAAAAAAAAAAAAAAAAAAGATGCTAGTATTTTTTATTTTACAAAATGCACTACTTTATTTTGGGGGCAATTGGGGGATATTTTGAAAATTAAGCAGAGATCTGATTTTCGGAGCGCTAATTGCTACTGTGAGCTTTCGGTAGCAATAGCCAGCCACTTGTACTGGCTGTTTAGTTATCGTGCACCTGTAAACAGGCGATTTTGCCCATTTATGGACGCATGATAAACTAGCGCTCCACTTGAAATGTAGCCCTATATGGGATAAGCGTTGCTTTGTGGACATTTAAAGTGCTTTTCATGGTCCTTTAACTCACCACTTGATATGAGTGCCAATAGAAATCCCTGCACTCTACAGTAAAAGTATATAGATTGCTAAATATGTCTTGTTAAGATTTTCAGGTAAGCTGTTTTACCATCTACTTGTAGTACTAGTTTGCACTTTATTCTTAGCTTGGGACTGGCAGAAAATAAAGCACCCTACGCCATCAGTTGTGCTCCACTTCTAATGTAGGTCAGAATTGTTACCTTTTACCCCGAGCTAATCTAATTTATTTTAAATAAATAATTTGGCATGAGGTTAATGCACGCAATATCTTATATTCCAAAAAGTATGACAAAAGATGCTTAGGGTTATTAGATTTAAAAGGAAATGAAACCCATTTTTTTTCACTTTCATGAATCATATAGAGAATACAGTTTCAAACATCTTTCCAATTTACTTCTATTATCTAATTTGTTTCATTCTATTTGTATTCTTTGTTGAAGAAACAGCAATACACATGGGTGAGCCAATACCATGAGGCAAATATGTGCAGTCACCAATCAGCAGCTTTTGAGGCTAACAAGGTATGCTTATCAACAAAGGATACCAAGAGAATAAAACAAATTAGATAATAGAAGTAAATTAGAAGGTTGTGTAAAATTGCATGCTCTCTCTAATCATAAAACAAAAAAATGTGGGTCCCATGTCCCTTTAAGAGATAGAGACTAAAACATTCTTGCTAAAAAAGGTTTCTGCATTATTTTTCATGAGACAATATTCTCATTTGTGGGTAACGCATTTCCTAAAATATCAGGTCTCAGAAACGCATTGTATTCGCTGGTATGTAGAATCATTTGAATTAGCAGTCTTTTTTAGATACACCATATCTGATTATAATTTTTTTCTTGAAATGAAGTTATACAAAATGGATTTTCCACAGTAAAATGTCATTCACAGTATAATGTTGTTTTTCCTATGGCTTAGTTGGAATTTAGCAGCACATACAGATGCTGTATACAAATATTTACTAAAGCTTACCGGTTGTCTCTTGCAGATAAATTATTACCAAACTGTGACTGGTTTTGTAAAGGAAGAACAATTCATTTCAAAGAAAATGTAATATTCCTACACACTAGCTAGGTTTACAGTTTGAATGTTATATAAAAAAAAAAAATAAGATAATGCAAAATGTGCATAATATAAATAGAAGAACAGTGTAAAGACCATTGTTAAAAGGTAGCAAATTTATAATGAAAAATAATTATTTTAAAATAAAATATGTCAAAAATATATACTTGTTATCCATAGAAAATAATGTATTTTTCCCATACTTTGATTTTATTATGCCTAAATATACAAATTCCAGTTTTTTTTAAAGGGATATGAAGCCCATTTTCCCCCAGTTTATATCTATTATTGAATTTTCTTGCTTATTGTTAATTTTTGGACACATACTAAAATTAACCCATTTTTTGCTATTTTTTTTTGCATTTGTAAGAAATACGACAAACCAGCTGTGCCTTTAACAGATCAACATATGAATGTGTGAGAAACATTTCTTTGATTCATTTATGTGGTTAACAAAATGTTAGGTGCCAGGTGTCAGTCTTTCTAGGGAGTGCGGAACAATCATGATTCTTACAGCAACTATCCTGACACTGGTCCGGTGAAGCTGAATACTGGAGGTAGCTAGCTGAGGGGCTCTTTGATGACACCCAGCCTGTATGGTTTGCACTACTCATTAGTGCTCTAGACTTGTGAGTATTCTTCCTCTGGGTGAGCGTGAATGTGTCTGGGAGTGGAATACTTTATATACTGTGCCATTGGAGCACCTTCTTGTTCTTAAATTTTAGTGCTTGGAGTTTTACTATTGAAGTAGAGCTGATCCTGGTATACATCTGAGTTTTATCAGTGGCAGCCTACATGGGCACCTTTGTTTATTTCGACCATCTAAGTGGGACATTTATAATTGGTAAAAAAAAAATGTTACCCTAAAGGAGGGTAAGATTAGGTAGATAGAAATATAGAAAGATAGATAGATAAATAGATAGATAGCCAAGATTGCTTTGTGTGGGACGGCAGTTTTAATTAACATGGTTTGAGCTTCCCTACCTACATACATTTTTTTTCTGATGTTATATGTATTATGTGGTACTCTACATATTGATTTATATGTAGGTTATTTCAAAATAACAATTAAAAAAGAAAAGTGCTAATTAAAAAGTGAAAGCATTAATGTATTTTTAGAAAGACTAGTTACAAAAGTTTTTCAAGTTTGAATTATAACTGCTTAGGGAGCGGTGCTTGCACTGGTTGAAACCCATTAATGTATTTTTAACATCTAATATATATCATAATAATATAATATCATAATCAATAAGGCAATCCAGCCATGATTTCTCCTACATTGGTGTATCCGGTCCACGGCTTCATCCTTACTTGTGGGATATTCTCTTCCCCCACAGGAAGTGGCAAAGAGAGCACACAGCAGAGCTGTCCATATAGCTCCCCTCAGGCTCCGCCCCCCCAGTCATTCTCTTTGCCGCTCTGAACAAGTAGCATCTCCACGGGGGTGGTAAAGAGTATGTGGTGTTAGTTGTAGTTTTTTATGTATTCTATCAAGAGTTTGTTATTTTAAAATAGTGCCGGTTTGTACTATTTACTCTACAGCAGAAAGTGATGAAGATTTCTGCTAAGAGGAATATGATTTTAGCACCAGTAACTAAAATCCATTGCTGTTCCCACGCAGGACTGTTAACCATAGAACATCAGTTGGGGGGAACAGTTTGCAGGCTTAACTGCTTCAGGTATGATCAGTCAATTTTCTAACAAGACCATGTAATGCTAGAAGACTGTCAGAAATTACCTCTGGGATTGGTGATCCATTGTTTTCTAATAGACTCTGTATAAAATGATGGCTTATATTTAGGGCTCTATGCTGGTTGACACTATTGTGGGCTTTAAAATCGATTGCTTTTTAGCATGTTTTTCACTATAAATAAGGTGTTTTTTCAGACTTTAAAACACTTTTGGGGTTTAATTTCGGCCTGGCACTTATTTGGACACCTAAATATCTTTGCTGGTGCGAATCCAAGGGTTACTCATGGAGTAAGATTAGGATTCCAAGGATACTATCTTTTCTCCAAGAAGGATTGGAGAAAGGTCTGTCAGCTAGTTCTTTTAAGGGACAGATATCTGCTCTGTCTGTTTGGTTACACAAGCGTCTGGCAGCCATGCCAGATATTCAGGGTTTGTACAGGCTTTAGTCAGAATCAAGCCTGTCTACAGACCTGTGGCTCCTCCATGGAGTCTAAATTTAGTTCTTTCAGTTCTTCAAGGGGTTCCGTTTGAACCTCTACATTCCATAGATATTAAGTTACTATCTTGGAAAGTTTTGTTTTTTTGTAGCTATTTCTTCTGCTAGAAGAGTTTCTGAATTGTCTGCTTTGCAGTGTAATTCACCCTATCTGGTGTTTCATACAGATAAGGTCGTTTTACGTACCAAACCTGGTTTTCTTCCAAAAGTGGTTTCCAATAAGAATATCAACCAGGAAATAGTTGTTCCTTCTCTGTGTCCTAATCCAGTTTCTAACAAGGAACGTCTGTTACACCATCTTGATGGGGTTCGTGCTTTAAAGTTTTATCTAAAAGCAACTAAAGACTTCAGACAAACATCGTCCTTGTTTGTCGTCTATTCTGGCAAGAGGAGAAGTCAAAAGGCGACTGCGACCTCTCTGTCTTTCTGGCTGAAAAGCATCATCCGGTTGGCTTATGAGACTGCTGGAAGGCAGCCTCCTGAACGAATTACAGCTCACTCTACTAGAGCTGTGGCTTCCACATGGGCTTCCAAGAATGAGGCTTCTGTTGAACAGATTTGTAAGGCAGCGACTTGGTCTTCACTGCATACGTTTGCCAAATTTTACAAATTCATTACTTTTGCTTCTTCGGAGGCTATTTTTGGGAGAAAGGTTTTGCAAGCAGTGGTGCCTTCCGTTTAGGTTACCTGACTTGTTCCCTCCCTTCATCCGTGTCCTAAAGCTTTGGTATTGGTTCCCACAAGTAAGGATGAAGCCGTGGACCGGATACACCAATGTAGGAGAAAACAGAATTTATGTTTACCTGATAAATTTCTTTCTCCTACGGTGTATCCGGTCCACGGCCCGCCCTGGCATTTTGGTCAGGATTAAATTTATTTTTTGTAAACTACAGTCACCACTGCACCTTATGGTTCTCCTTTTTCTCCTAACCGTCGGTCGAATGACTGGGGGGGGGGGAGCCTGAGGGGAGCTATATGGACAGCTCTGCTGTGTGCTCTCTTTGCCACTTCCTGTGGGGGAAGAGAATATTCCACAAGTAAGGATGAAGCCGTGGACCGGATACACCGTAGGAGAAAGACATTTATCAGGTAAACATAAATTCTGTTTTTTCCTAACACTGACCTTTATTCACCCATCAGGGTCCTCAGAAAAGCAACAATGTTTCAAGGTAACAATTGGCCTTAATAACGTTTTGGTTATGGATTCTGAGGTTGATCCCAGAAGTGACTTGATACATGTGGTCAGTATACGACTGGGTAGGAACTCCACCCGGGAATGTTGTAATAGGATGTGGGCAAATGCCAATTGATACCCATGCATGTTCAACCAATATCATTTATTAAATATATTCTTTCAGTTTGTATTTATTATTTAGCCGGCTTGGTTTTAGTTATGGTAAATAGGGACTCAAATTGCCGATCATGAATAATTCCAGTTTAACTCCTTTCAAATGAATCTTCTGAGACAATTTTGCAGACTGGATAGTCACCACATGCAGGGTAGACATGAGCCTCTGCCTGGGTAGGGAAACTGGTGTAGTGTATCCAGTCAGTGAAAATATGTCTCAGGGAACTCACAGCACTAAGACATATGTATTCTCCACACACACACACACATGCACAATAATAAGCCAGGCACAATTTACAGAGACAGTAACATATATTATGACTTTATTTCAAATAGAGAAATAAACAGTAGTGATGAATGCAAATGCACAGAATACAATATGAGGCAAACAAACAACAGTAGAAGTAATTATGGCTGACTAGCTAAACTGTATAGCTTAAACGGACAGAGTCGTCAAAATTAAACTTTCATGATACAGATAGGGCATGCAATTTTAAACAATTTTAAACTTTTATAATCAAATTTGCTTTGTTCTCTTAGCATTCTTTGTTGAAAGCTAAACCTAGCTAGGCTCATATGCTAATTTCTAAACCCTTGAAGGCTTCCTGTTATTTCAATGCATTTTACAGGTTTTTTTTCACAGCTAGACTGTGCTAGTTCATATGTTCCAAAGAGTATATTATGTGCCATATAGATGACATATCCCATTGAGTTATTTATGAGTCAGCACTGATTGGCTAAAATGCATGTCTGTCAAAAGAACTGAGATAAGGGGGCAGTCTGTAGAGGTTTAGATACAGGGTAATCACAGAGGCAAAAAGTATATTAATATAACTGTGTTGGTTATGCAAAACTGGGAAATGGGTAATAAAGGGATTATCTATCTTTTTACCGCTGGATCACGGAGATAGCCGTTAGGATCCATAATCCAGCTACAGAACATTTTTGAAGGAGAGAGGCTACACTACAGACAAATGAGGAATCAGATATATATAAAACAATCTTAAATAATTATTATAAAAACATAAATAAATAAAAACAGCTGTCTGCCAGTACCTTAAATGGCCACCAGTAGTGGGAGGGTTAGAGAGTTGTTATGGAGTGATCAGGGAGGCAGGAGGGTTGAGGAGGGATCACTACAGTGCAGAACAAAAATATAAATAAAAACCCTAAACTGCAGTCTGCAAGTACCTAAGATGGTGATGAGGAGTGTGGGTGGGGGAGAGAGAGCTGTTTGGGAGGGATAAGGGAGGTGGGAGGTGTCAGGTGAAAGGCTAATACCTACAATATAATAATATTACGCTTACCAGCTAACTAATTAACCCCTTCACTGCTGAAACATTTAGAAGTGTGGTGCACAGCTGCAATTAGCTGCCTTCTAATTATCAAAAAGCAATGGCAAAGCCATACATGTCTGCTATTTATGAACAAAGGGGATCCCAGAGAAGCTTTTACAACCATTTATGTTATAAATGCATAAGTCATATGTAAATAACTTCAGTGAAAAATCAGAAGTTTGTAAAAAAGTGTTTTTTGTTTTTTCTTTTATATGATTGTATTCGGTGGCAAATTGGTGGCATGAAATAATTCAAAATGGGTCTAGATCAATAGCCTGGGTTGTCTACTTAAAAAATATATATAGCTTTAATAGGTAAATAAAAAAACATGGCTTTATTTCTGTTTAAATAGAGTGATAGCTAAAATGCTAAACATTCTCCAGTAATTTGGGTGTTTATCTGCAACTTACAAATAATGGCTAAAATTGTTTCTTTAGATGTTCACATAGCTGATCCAATGACTTTTAATGTTCATATGACGTAACTGAAATTCAATCTGGGACGCAAATACGAACTGATGCAGTCTACAAATGTATTAGCAATGGCTCTTGTATACATGATACCTTTTAAAAGGAGCATTTTTGCAAACACAGTTCTTATTGTGTTTGAGATGCCCTTGTGTAAGTTTCAGGAATAAACATTATGTCCCTTTTTATCAAGATAAATATAATAATTATTTCCATACAAGATGTACTTTTAATAGTGTGTTTTTCTCCGCAAACTTGATAGAACAAAGTTTTGGGAACATTTTATTCACACATTTGAACAAGTAAAGCTAATGAAGTATGCTTTTTTAAAGGCTGTAATTATGCAGGAAGTTATTTAGATGGCTTAAGATGACATTGTGCACACATGAGACAAATTAACAGTCAGCCAGTAAACTTTCTGTGAATTGGATAATTGATGAGTTTAATCCCTTCAAATAGTGATTTGAATTGAATTTACTTTGGAGATCTGAAACTATTTGGCCTTAATACCAAAAGACTATTCAACCTAACACATAAACAACTGAGCAAAAATGATTAATGTGGGCTTTAATTTTAGTTTTTCTCCCAAAGAGGCTTTTCATAAATAATTTCACTAAATGCAAATCCACATGGTTACTTTTAAAGTTTAAATGACTGACCACTAATCCCTTTAAACTTTTAATGACTGCAGGCTAACCTAAAGCAATAATCTTTATGGCTTGACTTCATAAAACAATACTGTAAGCGTTGACTGCCAACTCTCTCATGTGTTTTCATGGTGTGTTCCATTTCTCAAACACAGAGCCTTGATAACTAGTGATGGATGAAAAGAGACTCCTGGGGTTTCCTTGGAATGAAGTGAAGCCAAACAAAAATAAAAAACTAGAGAATATTAGTGTATAAAAACCAAGTAATGCTAGAACGAACAATTATTATTATTATTATCAGTTGTTTGTAGAGCGCCAACAGATTTCGCAATGCTAAAAATTATTAAAATAATGTGCATTATAGGGATACATCTCATGCAACATTACACATATCATTTGTTGAGAAAGGTATTGTATAAAAGGGGGATACTAATAGTCATAATTGCCTACCTTGTATAGATAAAAAGCATCAATTCTTCTGTGATAAAAATAGCACTAGCTATAGAAGTCATAGTTTAAAAGTACATTAAAGGGACATTAAATGCTGGTTGCAACTACAATATCATTGTTACAACTTCCCATGCTATTACTTTTCCTCCTGTACTTGCAGTTCTCTTTAACTCGGTTCTCTTATTTTAACATTTACAGAAACCAGTTGGTAAAGCTCTTTATCTTTAAACTGGGTGCCGCCATCTTGTAGAACGTGTATTGTTGCATCCTGTGTGCTATCACAGATCGTGTTGTTGCTTTTTGACAGCTGTACCTTGTGCTTTGTTTTAAAGGGATATGAAACCCATTTTTTTTCTCTTTCATGATTCAGATAGAACATGCAATTTTAAGCAACTTTCTAATTTACTCATATTATCATTTTTCTTTGTGCTATTGGCATCTTTATTTGATAAACTGGAATGTAAGCTTAGGAGCCAGTCCATTTTTGTTTCAGAATTCTGGCGAGCGGTTGCTGATTGGTGGCTACATTTAGGGGGAAATTGAGATCAAATATCAAATGTTCAGGACTGGTTGTAATGCCCAGCCCCAGCTTTCAGACACACCATTTAAAAATCAATGTTTTGTACACCGCAGCTGAGTTACTGTGCAATCATAATAATTTGTACAATGGATAGACCGACACATAGAATGATAGACAGGTACACAGAACTATAAAAAGAAACTATTCTCAAAATGTCCTTACTGTATATCACACATTTGCTTCCCTATGAAAATATAATGTTATTTTAAAGCTTTATGCCAGTTAGAATCCATACATTTTAAATTATAACAATTAAAATCATTATTTTGCACAAAATTACTTAATTTAAAATATATATATATATATATATATATATATATATATATATATTTATTCCTTAATGGTCTCATTACTTTCTAGATACATTCTATAATTACAAACAGGTGTAGAAGTAAACAAGATTAATTTACATTTATGACCTTTCATTTCTAAAAGTCTTTCTAAAATGAAATGCATAATTAATCATTAATTATCTACTCCTAAAGGTAATTTAATTCACAATTTCTTGACTGCTGTCACTGATGGTAATTACAGCAATCACTTTTTAAGATTGCATGAGAATGTTTAAGTAAATGAATGAAATATCCTTATTCTGAGAATTAGAAAGTGTTTTTAACTTTTTCCTATTTGTTAAAGGGACACTAAACCCAAAAATTTTCTTTTATGATTCAGGTAAAAAATAAAATTTTAAACAACATTCCAATTTACTTCTAGTATCT
Source organism: Bombina bombina (assembly GCF_027579735.1). Lineage (NCBI taxonomy): Eukaryota > Metazoa > Chordata > Amphibia > Anura > Bombinatoridae > Bombina > Bombina bombina. Next base: position 496,808,245 of record NC_069499.1, read on the forward strand.
AATTTGCTTGATTCTCTTGATATCCTTTGCTGAAAAGCATATCTAGACTCAGTAGCTGCTGATTGGTGGCTGTACATAAATCCCTTGTGTGATTGGCTCACCCATGTGCATTGCTATTTCTTCAACAAAGGTTATCTAAAGAATGAAGTAAATTAGATAATAGAAGTTTATTGGAATGTTGTTTAAAATTGTATTTTCTACCAGAATCATGAAAAAAAAAATGGGTTTAGTGTCCCTTTTAGGTAAATCATTTACGTTTCACTTGTTATGAAACATATTTATAATCCAACATAAATTAAAACAGAAATGCACAAAAACCCCAACAATAAAAAAATATTTTTTTATTTTGGGGTTTGAGTAAGAAATATTCATATTTAAACAGTAAACCACAGCAAAAGTATTTAAATTCACATTATGTGCTCCATTTAGCTGAGTATACAGCTTTGTAACCCTTGTGGTACAAACTCATTAATGAAAGCAAGTTTCAAAGCAGTGGCTGTAATACTACTGCTTCCTATCCTCTGCCAGGAGTTATAACATATAACAACGTATTAGTACAGCAACTTGAGGAGTCTAGTGCACGTGAAGACAGGGACTCTGCCAGGCTCCCCCAATCACAATACTATATACAAACCTGTCCACAGCAATGTTATGCTTAAATTCCTTTATTCTCTGTTAAGGTACAGACATAAAACAGCGACGTTTCGAGTGTTGCCACTCTTACTCATGCTAGTTACATTGTATCACACTTCAACTTTTAAAACCCTCAGTTTCGCGCAAACCACTGCACTTAGTGGCTCTGCTGCCATCTACTGACCAACAAAAGTAATTACACTTTAACACTCTAATTACATAAAATGTAACTATGTGATTAAACCGGGAGAGTGTACAAGTGGAGGAGCGGTTACCATAGCTACGGAAATAACAACTATGGCAATAACAGGAGGGCTGGAGGTCGCAGGACCAATAGGCATCAAGAGCGAGGAGCATTGCCGGAAGGGGAAGCGGTAACATCACAAGCCGAGTCAGATGACTCCTCCCCTTTATATTCCAGCATTGAAGGCCCAGGCATAGAGGTGGGAGGAAACACAGCAAGAGGAAGAGGCAGTGGTGGCACAAGGAGATCGAATTGGAGAGGACGACAGTTTCCCCACTAATAGCAGAGGTAGCCAACAATGAAGTGAGTGACGATGTACTTAATGAAAAACAGACTGAACAAGGAGAAGGGGTAAGATCTGAACAATCTACTATATTAAATATATCTGGGAAACAACTGACAAAAGATGAAATGAAGGTATCCCTATATTAACACAATTTTTTTTTAACTTAACAAGGACTTACAGAGATTTTTCAGAAATGTGAAACTAAAAGTATGGTTCCATGAGAATAAGCATACTGAATATGAAACTATAAATGTTGAAACGGAGTGGAAATTAAAAGAGTTGTCGTTAAGAATTAAAAGCATATTAATAATCCTGTTTTGACCAATGACAGTGTAAACACATTTATAGATCTGGTGTGTAATGATATAGAAAAATTGAAATGTAAGATTGAAAGGAGGAATTTAAAGGGTTACTATAAGAAAAAGACAACTGAATTTAATTTAACTAAAGGTGAATATAAAGCAATTAAAGCATTGAAAGATAGGTCCAGGGAAGTGACCATTAAAAAAGCTGATAAGGGCGGAGCAACCATAGTGTTGGATAGAACATATTATATCAGTGAGATTGAAAGTCATCTTAAGGATTAGGAAACCTATCAGAGGTTAAATTATAATCCAGTAAGTAACATACAGAAATAGATTGAAAGAATATTGAATAAAGCATATGAAAACAGAGTGATAGATAAAAAATTGAGGGAATACATATTTAATAAGGAGCCTAAGAACCCAATTTTTTATACTGTACCTAAGGTACATAAGAATATATAAGAGAATATTACATATGTGACTCACATGTGATATCATGTGAGTCAAGATATGTAATTTATCTCATAAAATGTTCCTGTTCCCTGATCTACATAGGGGAAATGACCCGTATGATCAGGGACAGGATATGTCAACATCGCTCCAATATACGATGTAAGAACCTAGAAGCTCCTGTGTCCCATCACTTCTTGAAATGTGGGAACCAGATAAGTCAATTAAGATGGCAAATAATTGATAGTGTGGGTCCCCAGAGAAATGGAAGTAATAGGGAAAAACTCTTGAATCAAAAGGAAATATTCTTGATTTTTGAACTAGGGAGCATGGTACCCAATGGGCTGAATAGAGAGTATGACTGGTCAATTTTTCTGTAATCAATTTTTCTGTAAACAAATTTCTGTAAAAAATTCTTCTAAAAATGTTTTTGTAAAATACTCCTGAAAAATATCACATAAACTTACATATTAGATGAAATGAATTGTTAAAATCAGTAAGCAATGAGTGAATCATTAGATGAAATATATTCCGTTGTCAGTAAACTGCATCAAGATAATGTATAGATTTGAGGTAGTCTATAGCAGGAGTTAATGATATCCATATGATGAAATTGCTGTATGTAAGAGGAAACAGTTTTGCATACAATGAATCACTGTGCATACAATGAATTTTGTGCATATAATGAATGTTCTGCATTGTTGGCATATTATAAATTTGTATAAACGATGAATTTTCCACATATGATGAAGTTTTTGGTATACAATGAATTTTTTGCATAAAATGAACCTGTTGTATATATTATAAATACTGGTAAATAATTGTGAAACTGGGAAAAAAAGGCATCCAATATAAGCAAACAAATTTAATCACATAGTTACATTTTATTATGCAATTACTGAGTGTTTTAAAGTGTAATTACTTTTGTTGGTCAGTAGATGGCAGCAGAGCCACTAAGTGCAGTGGTTGGCGCGAAACTGAGGGTTTTAAAAGTTGAAGTGTGATACAATGTAACTAGCATGAGTAAGAGTGGCAACACTTGAAACGTTGCTGTTTTATGTCTGTACCTTAACAGAGAATAAAGGAATTTAAGCATAACAGTGCTGTGGACAAGGAGTTAAAACATACTGGCAAATGTGCAAGAGCAGAGGGCTGAACGTGCGAGACTGTACAAATGATTGCTTGCACAATCGTAAGCTCAAGCACTGAATGCAGCATTGCTGGCCACTAACACTTATTCACCTGTATGTTCAGAAATCTGCAAATCAAAGGGATTTGAAACCCAAACATTTTCTTCTGTGATTCAGACAGAGCAAACCATTTCTAAAAAGTTCCAATTGATTTCTATTATCAAATTTGCTTCATTCCCATGATATTCTTTGTTGAAGAGATTCCTAGGTAGGTGTTTGGAGCACTACATGGCAGGATATAGTGCTGCCATCTAGTGCTCTTGCAAGTGAATACAATTCTTGCAAAACTGCTGCCATATAGTGCCCTAGAAATGTGCCGGCTCCTAAGCATATGTCCCTGCTTTTCAACAAAAGATACCAGCAGAATGAATAAAATTTGATAACAGAAGTAGATAAGTTGCTTAAGATTGCATGCGCTATCTGAATCATAAAAGAAACAAAAAATGGGCTTCAGATTTCTTTAATGGGGAAAAGGAGGTTTTAGTGCAGTTATTGTGTGGTGTAAGATAAATTATTGAAAAAAAAGATTATTATATTCTGCTCAATAAATAATAACTGTAACAATCTTGAGTTTTACAATAGTAGAGAATAAAGCCACATTGCTAATTTTATTTTTTAAACACATATTAGGCAACATTACAAGTGTAGCACAAAAATATTAGTGCTACTTGGTATTAACATCACAATCAATAGCTCTTGTATTATTGCACTCATAGTACAAGTCACAAGCTATATTTTAGCACTTAAGTAATGGTCTGGGGCTAGCATCTGCATATTGGATGGGGAGGGTGTGCTAAATCCCTCTCATAATAGACTTCTATAGGATTTCTACCTAAAAAACCAAAACATTTTAGCAAACATCCCCTGGTAGATGAACATTTCTAATCTGCTGCAGCAAATTCAATTGGCTACAATACAGAATTATGTATATAAATAAATATATTTCCTAAAATATGTAAAGAACTCCTAACAAAATACTCTCTCTCTCTTTAGCCGACTACATTATGTTTAAACCATTATGCAAGTGATTATTATATACAGGTAATGGGAAAGCAGAGGGGCTTTGATAATGAAAGAAAGAAACAAATGAAAAAGGGGAGCAATGTAACGGGAGAATGTAGGAAACAGTAAATATTGGATTGAATTAAAAAAAGGGCAAATATAAAGGAAGGAAACAAACAGGCATTTTCAATAATTAAGTAAAACTACAGAGAGATGCTCTATTTATTAAGAACAAAAAATGTTTTGCCATTTATACCAATTTAAATGACTCTTTTCACCACAGGCAGCAAAGAGAAACTGTACAATAATGCTGTTTCTATAGCTATATCTTGATTGAATACTTTTGTATAAATGTGTCCTGAAAAGGGCAATTTTGGTTTTGAAGCAATCACAATAACTGCTTTTCAGCTATTTCTTAGAGACGTGAACACATTTTCGACTTGTAAATTAAAGCCATATTTTTATAGTGATAATAAACTCTAGAGTTTGTGAAACACTATGATTTACCAATGCATCAAATAAAGGGGACTTTCAGTCATGAAGTTTAAAATATTTAATGCTGAAAGTTCCTTTTGTCTTTGGATCAGCCAATAGGATTTTTTCTACCTTAATTCCGATTGGCTGATAGAATTCTATCAGCCAATCGGAATTGAAGGGATGCAATCTTGGATTACGTCATTTAGTCGTAGGAAGGAAGAGGATGGTCCATGTCGGATGTCTTGAAGATGGGCCCGCTCCGCGCTGGATGGATGAAGATAGAAGATGCCTTCTGGATGAAGACTTCTGCCCGTCTGGAGGACCACTTTTCGCCCGGCTTGGATGAAGACTTCTCCCGGCTTGTTGAGGACTTCGGCCCAGTTGGGTGGACATCTCCCAGTAAGGTGATCTTCAAGGGGTTAGTGTTAGTTTTTTTTAAGCGGGTATTGGGTGGGTTTTAGATTAGGGTTGGTTGTGTGGGTGGTGGGTTTTAATGTTGGGGGGGATTTGTATTTTTTTTTACAGGTAAAAGAGCTGATTATTTGGGGCAATGCCCTGCAAAAGGCCCTTTTAAGGGCAATTTGTAATTTAGTGTAGGGTTGGGCTTTTTTTTGGGGGGGGGGGGCTTTTTTTATTTTGTTAGGGGGATTAGATTTGGTGTAATTAGTTTAAAATTCTTGTAATTTGTTTATTATTTTCTGTAATTTAGATTATTTTTTTTGTACTTTAGATAATTGTATTTAAATGTATTTAATTGCATTTCATTTATTTAATTATAGTGTAGTGTTAGGTGTAATTGTAACTTAGGTTAGGTTTTATTTTACAGGTACTTTTGTATTTATTTTAACTTGGTAGTTATTAAATAGTTAATAACTATTTAGTAACTATTCTACCTAGTTAAAATAAATACAAACTTGCCTGTAAAATAAAAATAAACCCTAAGATAGCTACAATATAACTATTAGTTATATTGTAGCTAGCTTAGGGTTTATTTTATAGGTAAGTATTTAGTTTTAAATAGGAATTATTTACAGTGGATATCAAAAGTCTACACACCCCTGTTAAAATGTCAGGTTTCTGTGATGTAAAAAAATGAGACAAAGATAAATAATTTCAGAGCTTTTTCCACCTTTAATGTGACCTATAAACTGTAAAACTCAATTGAAAAACAAACTGAAATCTTTTAGGAAAAGGGAAATAAAAATAAAAAACTAAAATAATATGGTTGCATAAGTGTGAACACCCTTTTATAACTGGGGATTTAACTGTGTTCAGAATTAAGCAATCACATTCAAAATCATGTTAAATAGGTGTCAGTACACACCTGTCATTATTCAAAGTGCCTCTGATTAACCCCAAATAAAGTTCAGCTGTTCTAGTAGGTCTTTCCTGACATTTTGTTAGTTGCATCCTACAGCTAAAGCCATGGTCCGCAGAGAGCTTCTAAAGCATCAGAGGGATCTCATTGTTAAAAGGTATCAGTCAAGAGAAGGGTAGAAAAGAATTCCAAGGCATTAGATATACCATGGAACACAGTGAAGACAGTCATCCTCAAGTGAAGAAAATATGGCGCAACAGTGACATTACCAAGAACTGGATGTCCCTCCAAAATTGATGAAAAGACGAGAAGAAAACTGGTCTGGGAGGCTGCCAAGAGGCCTTCAGCAACATTAAAGGAGCTGCAGGAATATCTGGCAAGTACTGGCTGTGTGGTACATGTGACAACAATCGCCTGTATTCTTCATATGTCTGGGCTATGGGGTAGAGGGGCAAGACAGAAGCCTTTTCTTACAAAAAAAAAACATCCAAGCCCGGCTAGATTTTGCAAAAACACATCTGAAGTTTCCAAAAAGCATGTTGCAAAAGGATTTCTGGTCTGATGAAACCAAAGTTGAACTTTTTGGCCATAATTCCAAAAGATATGTTTGGCTCAAAAACAACACTGCATATCACCAAAAGAACACCATACCTACAGTGAAGCATGGTGGTGTCAACATCATGCTTTGGGGCTGTTTTTCTTCAGCTGGAACTTGGGCCTTAGTCAAGATAGAGGGAATTATGAACAGTTCCAAATACCAGACAATATTGCCACAAAACCTTCAGGCTTCTGCTAGAAAGCTGAACATGAAGAGGAACTTCATCTTTCAGCATGACAACGACCCAAAGCACACATCCAAATGAACAAAGGAATGGCTTTACCAGAAGAAGATTAAAGTTTTGGGATGGCCCAGCCAGAGCCCAGACCTGAATCCAATTCAAAATCTGTGGGGTGATCTGAAGAGGGCTGTGCATAGGAGATGCCCTCGCATTCTGACAGATTTAGAGTGTTTTTGCAAAGAAGAGTGGGCAAATCTTGCCAAGTCAAGATTTGCCATGCTGAAAAACTCATACCCAAAAAGACTGAGTGCTATAATAAAATCAAAAGGTGCTTCAATAAAGTATTAGTTTAAGGGTGTTCACACTTATGCAACCTTATTATTTTAGTTTTTTATTTTTATTTCCCTTTACCTAAAATATTTCAGTTTGTTTTTCAATTGAGTTGTACAGTTTATAGGTCACATTAAAGGTGGAAAAAGTTCTGAAATTATTTATCTTTGTCTCATTTTTTTACATCATAGAAACCTGACATTTTAACAGGGGTGTGTAGACTTTTAATATCCACTGTAGGTAATAATAGCAATTTTATTTTGATTTATTTAAATTATATTTAAGTTAGGGGGTGTTAGGTTTAGACTTAGATTTAGGGGTCAATAAATTTAATATAGTGGCGGCGACGTTGGGGGCGGCAGATTAGGGGTTAATAAATGTAGGTAGGTTGCGGGGATGTTAGGAACGGCAGATTAAAGGTTAATAAAATTTAACTATTGTTTGCGAGGTGGGAGTGTGGCGGTTTAGGGGTTAATATATTTATTATAGTGGCGGCGATGTCCAGTTTGGCAAATTAGGGGTTAAAATTTTATTTTAGTGTTTGTGATGTGGGGGGGGGCTCAGTTTAGGGGTTAATAGGTAGTTTATGGGTGTTAGTGTACTTTTTAGCACTTTAGTTAAGAGTTTTATGCTATGGCGTTGTAGTGTAAAACTCTTAACTACTGACTTTAAAATGCGGTATCAGTCTTGACAGGGTGTACCGGTCACTTTTTGTCAGACTCATAATACCGGCGCTATGCAAGTCCCATTTAAAAAATAGGATACGCAATTGACATAAGTGGATTTGCGGTATTTCCGAGTCTGGACAGAAAAGTGAGCGGTACACCTGTACCTGCAAGACTCGTAATACCAGTGGGCGTTAAAAAGCAGCGTTGGGACCGGCCAACGCTGCTTTTTAAGCCTAACGCAAAACTCGTAATCTAGCCGAATATAATCATTGAGCAAACATTTCTTCTATACCATCATACCTACATGCAAATCAAATTTATATGGCTTTGCAGTGATTAGGATAGATTTAGATTACAATAGATTAACCTCACACATGTCAAAATGCAGTGAGATGAGAGGCAGCCTTCAAAGGCTTAGAAATCAGTTTATAAGCCTAACTATGTAGTAAAGTTGTTTAAAATTGCATGCCCTATCTGAACCATAAAAGTTTAATTTTGAATTAAAGACAATAAGCCCCTTTCTAGAGGCGACCCAGAGTGCACCTGTCACCTTAATTTCACCTATTTCCCCATATTGGGAATACGTATGTTTATGTGTGTTTGTTCTGGAGTAATGCACGGTGCTAGAAAATTGAAAACTTGGTCCAACTCCTATTAAGTAGCTCAGACTTACCCCCGCTTCATGACTTGCTGAAAGTACACCTTTAGAAAAACCCTTCTCCTAAGTTCAACCTGGTATGTAGCGCTCCTGCAGTGTGCTTACAGCCTCCGACCCCACACACTTTCTCACGGATTCATGGCAGTTCATCCACTGCCGTGTCTCCATAGGTCTCCGCTTCTAGGAAATGACATCACACAACAAAGCCGACTTACTGGGGGTAAGGAGTTTGACACGGAGTGGAGGGTTGATTCCCGTGGGGCTCCACCAATTTATCACTCCAGATACTTCTGTCACAATGAGGAATGAATAAGCTTGTAGGGATCAAAATTGCTGACTCTCCAATCCGGCCATGAACAGTGAAATTAAAAACAGTTCTTAATCAGCTTCTTTAAAAAACAGGTACAATGAAGTGCAGTATTAACAGCCCTCTCAGCTGAAAATAAAGCTTATGCGTTTCGGCATTGGTGCCGTACTCATAGCTCTCTAGTCTTACCTACAACTACTGAGCTTAAAAAGGAATTAAAAACATCTGATTCGCTAATGAACAGGTGTGTACTAACCATCAATTAGACAATCATCTTAAAGACATACTGCCTATAATACATGCCTAAACATATATTGTTAATTCTCTAACCAACTTTGACCTGTTAATAGTAAACAATTTATATGTTAAATACACTGTTATCCACCTGCGTGTTTTCTCATACTGCTACATAAGTGATAAACGTGAGCTATAATGTGTAATGAATAAATTCATATCATAATGATAATATTCAAACATGCAAATCTTTTCACTATTACAAGCATGTTACTTAACTTTGAGTTATTTTTACATTACACTTTTGGTATTGATTGCATCTGTATACAAAATTTTCATTCCAAAAAAGCCCCTTGTTAAAAAGCTCACTTTATAATGCTGACCCTAACATCTCTGACATTTGGCTCTCAAAATAAATTAGTTCAAGAAACATTTATATTCCATTTTAGTTTCATTGTATATATACAGATAGTCTTATCTTTCCCAATATTAAAAAATACATTATGTCACCATTCATTTCTATTCTTTGGTTACACAATGTTATATTGGAGACCACTATATTATCAAGTACCACAATGTATCCCTTAGATCTATGTGTATTCTTCTAATCACTAACTTATCGAACTTCAAAATATCAGTAAAGAACAATGTGTAAATATTGTCCAATCTTATTATGATCATGGAACTATTAATTTAAAGTTTTAATGCCAAAAATGAATTAAATTATAAGAGGGATTTAAACCTTTGGGAAATTTCGTCTGTAACTGGAAAATCCAAAAACATCTCCCTTTTTGCTAGTACTAAATCCCTGTCACCTCCTTTCCTCCCCACATCAACCACTTCAATAATGGTCCAGTTAAAACTAGTGTTATTTTTGTTGTGGAATCTATTGATGTGCTGGATGAGAGGGGTGGTCAGGGTACCAGCCTTGATATTTGAGAGGTGCTCTCTAATACGTGAGCGGACCTCTCTGGTCATCATGCATACGTATTGTAAATGGCAAAGATTACATCCTATTAACTACACTGTGTGTGTATTCCTACAATTTAGACACCTATGATGATTGTATGTTTTATGTGTGACTTCACTTATTAAGCCTTCCCCTAATGTTAAGTGTTTGCATGCCTTGCAAGTGGGATCGCTGCACCTGTAGACTCCTTTGAATCTCAGCCACAAACTTTGATCTTCCTTTAGTGTAGCCTTCATTTGCATGGGTGCTAGAATGTTACCCAGGAAACACCTCTTCTAAATGCACACTTGCATCCCCTCTGTATTGTGTCTGCAATGCATCATCTTCTGCTAATAGTCTCAGATTCCTCTGTACAATATCACAAAACTTGTGGTACTGTGTACTGTAATCAGTAAAGAAAAACATCCCTTTTCTCTCTTGTTTCTCTGTCCCCAATTTACTCTTTATTGATTTCTTTAATAGATCTATTGGTCTATTGGTCTTGGCTACCTCCAATTGTATCTTTTGAATGTCTTGGTGTTTATAGCCCCTGCTCTTATTTGCCTGTATTTCAAATAAATAAATAAAATATATATATATAAAAAAAGAATTGAATAAAGGATTGGGCAAGACACAAGGCAAGTACTTCTGTAATATTATGTTTTATGTACCTCATTGTTTCCTTATGCAATACCATATCTTATGTGTTTAACTGGTTCCCACTTTTGTAAAAATGCTCAGTATATTCATATTCCGTTTTGCTGCCTCTTGTCTCTATAACAAACTACATTATTCAATTACTCCTTCTCCCTCTCCACCTGCACTGTTCATTAGCCCATCTCTCTTAAACTCACCTTACTTTGTACTCATGAACTTTACATATTCTTAAACACTCTCTCTCCCCCCTGCACCCCATCTCAAAAGCAGTCTCATTATTAAAAATCTGTATCTCATCTCATGTCACTCTCCCTCTTGCTTTTACTAACTGCTGGTGACATCTCCCCTAATCCTGGTCCCCAACAACTGCCTAGCATGCACATCCATGTGTACCGTCCCATAGACTCCGAAAACAAAACTCAGCCAACCTTACTCACATTCCTCTTGCATCAAAAGCCACTACCCCTTTCACTTGTGCACTCTGGAACTCTCGCTCTGTTTGTAACAAGCTCACTTCTATACATGACCTCTTTATCTCCCACTCCCTCAACCTTCTGGCCCTAACAGAAACCTGTCTCTCTCTCCTAGACATAGCATCCACTGCTGCTCTGTCACATGGGGGTCTTCACTTCAGCCACACTCCTAGGTCTGGTAATAGACAAGGAGGTGGTGTAGGTATTTTACTTTCCTCTCGTTGCACCTTTCAACAAATACAACCCATCTCTTCCCTCACATTTTCCTCATTCGAGGCTCATAGGATTAGCTTATTCTCTCCTCTCTCTATACGTGTTGCAGTCATATACCGACCCCCTGGCTCCTCAAATCAATTTCTAGATCACTTGGCTGCCTGGCTACTTTATTTCCTTTCCTCCGACACTCCTGCCCTCATTCTTGGTGACTTCAACATCCCTCTTGATAATCCCACTGCCTCATCTGCAAAACAACTTCTACAACTCACTTCCTCTTTCGGTTTGTCACAATGGACTTATTCTCCCACTCACACAGACGGTCACTCCCTTGACCTGATCTTTAGCTATCGATGCACTCTCTCAAACTTCACAAACTCCCCCTTTCCTCTATCTGGCCACCATCTCCTTACTTGCAACATATCACCCCTCCCTACAACTCTCCCTCCTTCCTTTCCTCACACCAATCTTCACAGAAGCATTATGTCATTAGATCAGCAACAGTTAGCAAATTCCCTCAAACCTCTTCTTTCATCCTTCTTTTCCTTTTCCTGCCCTGACCAATCTATCTGCCACTATAATTCCACCCGTACATCCGTCCTTGATGATCTGGCCCCTCTTACCATAGCTCAGAAATCACACACTCATCCTCAGCCCTGGCATACTCCTCTGACACGGTACCTACGCAGATGTTCCCGTACTGTTGAGCGGCACTGGAGAAAATCTCAGAGTTCAGCTGGTTTTCTTCATTACAAATTTATCTTGAACTATTCTGCCCTTAATCTCCATAAGCAACACTACTTCTCTACTCTTATCTCTAATCTTTCTTCAAACCCAAAATGTCTGTTCTCCACTTTCAATACTCTTCTCTGCCCTCCCCATTAACAAAATCGACTCCATCAGAAACGATATCAGCTCTAAACATAATTCCATTCTCTCACCCCCTCAAATGCTCTCAATCAACCACAACCCACATAACCTTAAACTTAGCTCATTCTTCCCTTTTACTGAGGAAGAAGTTTCGGCACTTATACTGTGCTCTCACTTCACTACCTGTCCCCTTGACCCTATCCCCTCACAGCTACTCCCCTCCCTCTCTGCTACCCTAACCCCTATACTCACACACATTTTCAACCTCTCCCTCAGCACCAATTTATTTTCCTCATCTCTGAAACATGCACTGGTCACACCTATCCTCAAAAAGCCTTCGCTTGATCCTACCTCCCCATCCAACTACCGCCCTATTTCCCTCTTGCCTCAAAGCTTCTCAAAAAACTAGTATATGCACACCTTTCCCACTTCCTTACATTAAACTCTCTCCTTGATCCACTGCAATCTGGATTTTGTCCCCATCACTCCACAGAGATAGCAATAACCAATGACCTACTTACAGCAAAAGCAAAAGGCCATTTCTCTCTGCTTATCCTCCTTGATCTGTCCACAGCCTTTGACACTGTTGACCACCCTCTTTTGATCCAAACCCTACAATCCTTCAGCATCTGTGACACAGCCCTCTCGTGGCTCTCTTCCTACCTGTCAAACCGTACCTTTAGTGTAGCCTTCTCTGGGGCCTCTTCTGCCCCCTCAGCACTTTATGTTGGAGTACCGCAAGGCTCTGTCCTCAGTCCCCTTCTCTTCTCAATATACACATCATCACTAGGTTCCCTAATAAAGTCCCACACTTTCCAATATCATTTGTATGCCAACGACACCCAATTCTACTTCTCTGCACCAGACCTATCTGCTTCCTTTCTAACCCATGTCACTAACTGTCTTTCTCACATCTCTTCCTGGATGTCCTCTCACTACCTCAAGCTAAATCTCTCTAAAACTGAGCTCCTTTCCCCCCCCCCTTTTTCCAAAATCTCCACCCCAATCTCTCTATAACTGTAGACAACTCCATCATTACCCCTACCCCGCATGCCCGATGTCTTGGGGTCACATTTGACTCAGATCTTTTTTTCACTCCTCACATTCAGTCCATGGCTAAAGACTGCCGCTTCCACCTCAAAAACATTTCTAAAATTAGACACTTCCTTACACAAGACACAACTAAGATTTTAATCCACTCTCTCATCCTTTCCCGCCTTGATTACTGCAACCCTCTTCTCTCTGGTCTCCCCACCTGCTGCCTAGCTCCTTTACAATCCATAATGAATGCCTCTGCCAGGCTCATCTTCCTTACACGTCGCTCTTCATCTGCTGCACCTCTCTGCCAATCCCTTCACTAGCTTCCTCTTGCCTCTAGGATTAAAAACAAAATTCTCACTTTGACATACAAAGCCCTCAACTGCACTGCTCCCCCCTATATCTCAGATTTTGTCTCCATATACTCTCCCTCCCGTCCCCTTTGCTCTGCTCATGACCTCCTACTCTTCTCCTCTCTTGTTACTTCATCACACTTCCGTTTACAGGACTTTCTAGACTGGCTCCCGTCTTGTGGAACTCTCTGCCTCGCTCCACAAGACTCTTCCATAGTTTTAAAATCTTCAAGTGCTCCTTAAAGACTCTACTGTTCAGGGATGCATACAACCTACGCTAACCTTTCTTTATACCAGTAACTCTCCTCCATTGCTATCCCCTGAACCCCCTTAATATGTGAGCCTAAGAGTCCAGCTGTTTGTAGATCACCTTCTTGAGAGCTGACTACAACAGTGCAACTCTTGGCAGGGCCCTCTACCCATTTGATCCCTATAATTGTTTTGTTGTACTTCGCATTTGTTTATAGTGCTGCGGAATCTGTTGGCACGCTACAAATAACCGATAATAATAATAGTAAGTCACAAATCAATATCTTCCCAGTTCAAATCTCGCATTAAATTTAACACATGTGTATTGTCCTGTAGATAGCTAGTTAGACTACATACCAAAGGCTGCAAAATGGCATCAAGCTACTGTGATAGCCTCTCCAAAAGAGATCCAATGCCACTTACGAAGGGTCTACCCATGATCCCCTCCAGGGATTTGTGCACTTTGGGCAAATGGTTAAATATTGGTATCACTGGATTATCTACCAAGAGGAAGTCAAAGGTAGGCCCATTAATGAATCCCAGTTCTTTGTTATCATCTAACATATGGGTCAATTCACGCCTGTATTTTTCAGCACTTATGTAGCATTATGAGAAAACATGCAGGTGGATGACGGTATATTTAATATATAAATTGTTTACTATTAACAGGTCAAGGTTGGTTAGAGAATTAGCAATATATGTTTAGGCATGTATTATAGGCAGTATGTCTTTAAGATGATCGTCTAATTGATGGTTAGTACACACCTGCCCATTAGCGAATCAGATGTTTTTACTTCCTTTTTAAGCTCAGTAGTTGTAGGTAAGACTAGAGAGCTATGAGTAGGGCACCAATGCTGAAATGCGTAAGCTTTATTTTCAGCTGAGAGGGCTGTTCATACTGCACTTCTTTGTACCTGTTTTTTAAAGACGCTAATAAAGAACTGTTTTTAAGCTGAGATCTCTCCAGATTCATTTTCTTTGGGTTTAATTTTGACTTGACCGTCCCTTTAAACCATCCACTTTTAACTTTCTTAATACTGACTTTGGGCCAGATTACAAATGGAGCGCTAATTTACACTCCCGCTTAAGCATTAATTGCTCTAGAAGTAAGCTTTTTTGCGCTCATCGGGTTGCTCTTGTATCATGAGTTAAAGTAAACAGTTTTTGCTTGTGCAAAAAGCCAAAGTTAGAATGTTGCGTGTGTGTTCACATATTCCACCATAGACGTCAAAGGAGAAAAAAAATAAACATTTTCGCGCAAACTGATCGCATATTCTCAAATGCGCTAACCCGACATGAAAATATGAATATTTCACATTCCAATGTTCTGCACATAACAGAATATGTTCTATTTATTCATAAATAAATATTTCTATATACAGTATATGATTTATTTATATATATATGATTATATATATGTATAGATATATACTGATATATGTAGGTCAGGAATATCTATTTAAAAATATATAGAACATGTTCTATGTGCAGAACATTGGAACGTGAAATATTTACAGTAAATACACAGTGTAGCACTTTATTAAAAATGAATATTGCATAAATATGCTTTTACATGTTTTCATCTACTTAACTGCAAAAGGCTCTAATGCACTTTTATATTTATATATATATATATATATATATATATATATATATATATATATATATATATATATATATAATGTGTCTACATATGTATTTATGTGTTTATATGTGTATACATGTGTATATATGTCTATAAACACATAGTGAATAAAAAAAAAATGTATGGACACTTGGAATCAGCTCAAAACACAACAAAATGTATCTGTGTATATTAGTGGCAGGCGGGAGTAGGGATACTGATGACAAACAGTCTTATGAAGCCTTGTATAGCCTATATCACATTGCTGTCATAGAAGAAAATGTTTTTTCACAAATCAGCCTGCCCTGTTCAGGGCTCCTACCTTCCAGCTTTGGGGTGTACTATGTACATGCCTCAATCAATATGCAGAGCAAGCTATGCTCACCAGAGTCCGGATAACCACCAGTCCCTCGGGAACTCTGCAACTCCACCTTCAGGCTTCTCCCTTTGATTGCCAGTACGGTGGTCCTTAGTGATGTATTATTCCTCGTTGTTGTAACAATTTCAGTGAACACATATCCACTGCAGTGTACTGTTTGTTCAGACAGGGGGGGTAGTTATCAAGCCGTCAACCTCAAATACGCTGGAATTCCACAGCGTATTTGTGGCGAGGCTGATTTGCCTAAGTTATCAAGCCCTAGATAACGGCAAAAGTAGAATTTTGTGACGTAAGCTTTGATCCGCCGGACTCAG
The DNA here is from genome assembly GCF_027579735.1 of Bombina bombina. NCBI lineage: Eukaryota > Metazoa > Chordata > Amphibia > Anura > Bombinatoridae > Bombina > Bombina bombina. Next base: position 496,824,245 of record NC_069499.1, read on the forward strand.
TCCGACACAGATCGATTCTTACGTCACTCCAGATTTTCCGCACACAAGTTCGGCACAATCTGACTACTTTTGCTAGTTATCAAAAAACTAGCAGGTACGCTCGGCACTTTTCCGACCCAGCATACCTGGTTTTAAAACCGCCGCCCTGGAGGCGGCGGATCCCATAGGAATCAATGGGAGTTATCCACAGACTTATTAAGCAAATTTGATTATATATCTTACTTCCTAGGAAGGGCAATAGAGTAGATCGTAGGTAGATAATCCGCAAAAGAATTTTATTCCCTTCTACATTTAGCTACACTGCACAGGCCTGCCCAAATCATGTACAGATTATTAGATATCTGCAGATTAGGCAAAAAAACATTACTAATATAGGTACAAGTTGTAGCTATCATAGAAGAATAGTAAAGAAAAGGAAAAAAAGATACTAAGTCTTATTACATGTTCAGCAACACAATTTTTACTTTTGTTTACTTCGTCATATATAAGAAAAAACTTTTTTAATTAATTATTTTTCTATTTTCTAAAAATTTTTTTGTTTCCTAGACAATTAACGTGCTCCCTTAGTGTTAAACTAATACATGAGTTTCTCATGTATAAGGTTCTCTAGTGTTCTACATACTATCATTAAGTTGTATTGGCGGCCGCATCCAAACAGTCAAAATACAAAGTTTTTTTTTTTTTTTTAACTTATCTTCTTTTATCTTACCATCAAGTCTGACATTTACTACCAATCGTCAGTCGTTACTATTAACATTAATCAACAATCTTAGTTTCCAATTGTTTATCATTAAGTTAATAAATTTATTTCTTTTAAGCAATTAATTTTTACTTTAGCGGCATAAGTATAGACATTTACGCCATCTACTTCACATCACAATTAGGTAGTTTCCTTTAAATATTTTAGCATAACCTATATATACATATAATTCCCCTTTTTAATCATTATCAACTGATAGGGAATGTTATGCAAGCAGGTATTAATAAGCATTCATTTGAAAACACAAAATATTTTTTTTTCTTTTTCCACTTGCACTCACAGCACAAACCAAATCACTTGATATTCATGTGTCACAGAAAATATGCTTAAGAACACCTGCACCTGATTAAATGTATTTTAAGCGCTCCTGATTGGTTAACATAATGTATATCACCTCACCTGTTGAACACACCTGTATGATCTCTGATGAAGCGCATTGCACATGCGCGAAACGCGTCAGGTCAATGACACCTCACCGTGTATACCACTGAGTGTTCAATCACCTATGCCTGAATAAACCACTTGGTTGAAACCGATCCAGTAGTCTTCAAATTTTTTGTTGTTCCTGTACATGTGTATATATGTCTATAAACACATAGGCCTAGATTTGGAGTTCGGCGGTAAAAGGGCTGTTAACGCCACGCGTGTTTATGTCTAACGCACGGCATTGTTTGACTCCGGTATTTAGAGTTAAAATAAGACCATCTAACGATGCTCCTAACGCGTGTATGTCACACGTGTAATACTGCCCGCGTAAGACAGTCTCCCATAGAGATCAATGGGAAAGGCAAAAATTTGCTTTTTTCACCTAACACTCGATCTCGCGAGAATACGTACAGCTCGGTCATATGACGCATACCACATCATGCACAACAATAACACGCCGCAAATGTCACAACAACAATCAATCAACAAAGCACACAAGCATTACACATTCACAAGCGGGGGATGTTTTAATAAAATTTTATACGGGGAATACGCATATACTTTAAGATGCGGAAAATCGCTAAATAACAACAAGGATTAAAAAGGATATACATACACTAGAAAAAAGATCGTATTCAATATCACTATATATTATGACAAACATACATATACAACACTTCACAAAGAACACACCATCGCAAAATCACATTTAAAAAGAATACTATTGGACAATGTTAGAGAAAACGACCACTATGACATCATCGCATTCTACACATTCCACAAATACCAACTCAAAATGAGCATGCGCAAATTCACACACCTAATACACATTGCACTAATATTAATTGCTAATAAAGCACACCTGAACACTATTTACAACGCAAATAGGTACATCATTAAACATTTACACAGGGTATATAAGCACCACACAAGCATGGCTTCTTTGACTGTGTTGCTGTTGGGTCTTTGGAGATTGGAGGTTTAAGAATAGAGAGTTTGAGAATTTTTGAGAGTTAGTGTTAGCGTGAGAGAGTCAGTTGGTAGTGTTAGCGTGAGAGAGTGAGTGAGTTAGTGGTAGTTAGTGGGAGTGGGAGAGAGTCTGTTAGTGGGAGCGTGAGTGAGTTAGTGGGAGTTATTAGTGAGAGTTGTTAGTGGGAGCGTCAGTTAGTGGTAGTTATTGAGCGTTAGTGGGAGTGTTTGTTAGTGAGAATTAGAAGTAGTGTGAGTTAGCGAGCGAGTGATTTTTCTGTACACTTAACACATTTACACGCAAACACATTCAATACATACATACACTTATCAATAACACTACATACACTCCATACTCCCTACCCCCTCATACTACACTCCATACCCCATTCCTTGTAGTCCCATTCTCTTTCATCCCATTTACTCTTATCCCATACCCCATACCCATCCCATACCCATCCCCTAGTTACATTTAGTTTACATATCCTCCTTTTAGTCTTATTCTTTTCGTTTATTTAAATACTCCTTACCCTCTTTGTTTTTTACATCCCTCTCACACTTTAAGCACCTTTTTTGTTCTTTATTTTGACCCCCTTTAATTTCATCACACTCACTTTTTGTTTGATTATTTGGGGTTTAGTTTAGGGAAGAGATGGAGGCCAGGCAGGGGACAGGTAGAGGGGGGAGTAGAGGGAGGGGGAGAGGAACAGAGCAGGAAGGGGGGCAGGAAGCGGGGGTGGAAGCGGTGGGTGGACCCAGCCACTTGGTTCAAGATGACCAAGTGGCTGGGCCCAGTGGCGGTCAGAGTAGGGCTTCACAGTCCGGGAAACAAAGGGCATCATCACAGGGGAAGGCCAAGGCGACTAGGGAGGCGAGGTTTTCGATGGAGGAGAAGGAGGCCCTCGTAGAGGCCTATATGGCCAGGCATAGGATGCTGCAGCACCAAAAGACCACCCCGACTGACAGGAGGAGGCTCTGGAACGAGATCAGGAATGCAGTCAATGCAGTGGGTGGCCGGAACCGCGATATGGATTCTATCAAACATCGGTACCGGGACTGTAAACTTGAACTGAAAAAAAAGTTAAGCCTGGAGGCCCGACATGCCGCAGGGACCGGTGGCGGCCCTGCCATTGAAATGGAGTACTGCCGATGGGAGGAAATGTTGCGGCCCAGCATCTCCGAGGTGGAAGTAGTCGGTATCGGAGGAATCGATACCGGGAACCTGCCACTCTCATCTGACGGTAAGCTTATTGAACAATAATTTCACATACAAATGTATTTCACGGGACACTATACGCAAACATTTACTTTCATGATTGAGGTAGCGAATACAATTTGACAAAACATTCAAATGTACTTATATTACCTAATTTGATTCATTCTTGAGATATATTTTAATGAAGAAATAGCCATGCACACGGTGAAACAATCACAGGAGGCAGCTATATTCAGCTAACAATCAGCATCTTATAAGCATATTTAGATATGCTTTTCATCAAAGAATATCCAGAGAATTAAGCGAATTAGATAAGAAAAGTACATTCGAAAGTTGATACAAAATGTATGCTTCTAAATCATGAAAGATAAAACATTGGGTTTCATGTGTTAAGGATCAGATTAATGCTATAACGTTGTTTACACGCATTCTATTACTTTGCGGTTACATCAGTATCTAGGCTATAGGTTAGGTGTGCATTTAAACAGACTGAAAAAAAAAGCAAAAACATTCACATTGACCACAGATATCACAAACACGGTTTAGAAAAAGCGGAAATCGTATTGATTGTTTGTTAGATTTCAAAGTGGATTAATGATTCTGCATTTGTAATTGTATCGTAAGCTAAGTCATTTAAACCTTTATTTGCAAATATGCTAATATATACATTTTTTTTTTTTATTTTATTTTTTTATATACAGAGTCTGGGGACGAGGCAGCACAGCCTCCTGCATCTCCCCGGGATGAGAGTGGTGGTGAGGAATTTCCACTTCGGAGGGAAGAGGCCCCCCGTGACGAACAGCGCACGGGAGATGATGAAGAGGCCCCGGAAGCAAAGGAGGAACCCGCGGAACCCGCGGAACCCGAGGTCCCTCAAAGACCCGCACTCCGCCGTGCACGGGCACCCCACCGTGCACGGGTTCAACATGCACAACAAGAGGAAATAGCGGAGGTGCGGGTTCTACTGGAGTACATAGACCAGATGCGTACCTCCCGGATAGAAAATATAGAAGGACGACACAGAATACTTGATGGCCAAAATCAGATTATTCAAGGACAAAATGAAATCATCAACATACTGAATCGAATAGAAGAAGGCCAAACAAGAATATTTCAGCTTCATCAAGAAATGTTCACTTTTTTCCGGGAGGCGCATGCTGGTCTACCTCCTGTTGCTGTGCCTCTTGTTGCTGGGCCTCTTGCTGCTGGGCCATCTCCTCCTGCCGGCCCATCTCATCCTCCTCAGCCATCTACTCCTCCTCCTCAGCCATCTACTCCTCCTCCTCCTCAGCCATCTTCTCATCCTCCTCAGCCATCTTCTCCTCCTCATCCATCTTCTCCTCCCCAGCCATCTACTCCTCACCTTGGTCGTCCCAGTACTCTTCCTTCCACTCCTCCCACAACAGCTCCAAGGAGGACTCTTCGGAGTCGGCAGTTGCCTCTCCCAGAGCCTCAGCCCCGTGGGAAGAGGGGAAGGAAGAGGAAGTAAGTATTTTTTTCATCTTCACTGCTTTTTTTAATTTAATGTGTAATGGATAGGTATGTGATGATGTGGTTTTCATACACTTGTGGACCACACTCTGTATATAATCGACTTCTATGGGACCGGGTCCATGGAGGCAGATTGTTTGCAGAGTGTGGGTTATAAGTGTGTGAAAACCACATCATCACATACCTATCCTTGTTCATGATATTGATTGGTTTCTGTGATGTGATGTCCAAACTGTTTCCCGAATCGCTAACTAAATTACCATAACAATTTTCCATGATGGCATATTACTGTTTGAATGCCAATAACACAGCTTAAAGGGACAGTCAGAAAATTATTGATTACAAAGAAAACACTGTATTACGCATTATAAAGTTGGAAACAACAAAACATGGAGAAATACATGTGTGACTTATGTGCTTACCCTTGTATCTATGACTATGAAAAATGACCACTTATTTGTTGTTCTGACATAACAACATTTTAGATATCAATGATCAATACATGGTCAATAATATGCTGTATGAGCACAAGGTTTTACATATACAAATGCTATCTAAATGCCCTCTAGTGCTCAAATTGTATAATGATTACAAGCACTCTTCAAGATCGAAGAAATGAGCACACCAACCTCATAAGTTTAGATAGCAAATTTAAATAAACCCAGACAAATGTTCAATTGTTGAGAAACATTTGATATCCTTGATATTACAGAATTGACTTTTAGAATAATGACAAACATTATATATTTTCTAAACTGTCCCTTTAACAACAATACATATGCTAACACATATTTTAAGCTTGTTGGTATATCTACATGTACTTTGTCAAATAAAAAAAATTTGAAATCACATTTATATTGACGTGTTAAATAAAGTCTATTTTCTTTAAGAGACATTATTGTGTTAATATTTTATTGTAAAGACATTTTTATTTAACAATGAATATGGTTTAAAGTCCTTTTAGGAGTGGGGGGGGGGGGTGAAAAAATGCTAACAATAATATATTTGAAGATTAAACTATGTGGATCTCATACATGATACAAAAAACAACATTTGCATTCAAGGGACAGTATCCTATATTTTTAACATAACTGTATGTAATAGACACTACTACAAACAACAAGATTAACATATACTGATATCAATATTAAAAAGCTTCAAACACTTGAAAATAAAATAGGGTTAGCTATATTGAAAATATAGACGAAACCCCCATTACAACCGTAAAACAACACAATACCCCATCATTAACATATGAAAAGACCCTTTACACAAACTGGAGAAAGCTGGAGAATGTACTCACATGAAACTCAGAGGCTTTGCGAGGAGTAAGAAAATTACTTACATTTTCTTAGAACAGAAGAAAAAATAAACGTATTGGTTAAACAATGGACTATCTAACTAGAGACAAAATCCAAGCTTTTGATTTATAATGTGAGTGTCTAATGAACCTTTAATAAAATATACAACGAAATTACATTTAGAAGAAGTCGGCATCATATATTTAGCATATGATAAAGATAAATGCATATTGATTACTTTATTCAAACACAATAGCGCTTATTTATTAATTAGATATATTCAACATTAAACACAACATTAATTTTTTCAGAAAAAGGAACATATTGTTGACAAACATATTAAACATGGACTGTAGAGATTTGCACTTGCCTAGAAATATCCTATGCATGAAAACATTTTTCTTTCGTTCGTTGATTCAACCAGACATACAGCAAAAGAGAATGTGGTGGTCTTTATCAGCTACGGGTCAACAATGTAACATGATGCAAATAATACATATTCGCAAGCTTTTTAAAATTAGATGCAGTCACAAACGTTTTTAACGTGCACAAATATTGCGGGACTACGTAATCCAATCAGACGTTTTTTTACCTTTACATGTGCCGTCTTAACATGGCGCTTCCTTGATCACGTAAGAACGCCATCCAATGAAAGGCACATTATTGATCACGTAAGAACGCCCAAAAAAAAAGGCGCATCCTTGATCGCGTCAAAACGCAATCCAATAAAAGGCATATTCCTGATCACGTAAGAACGTCAGTCAATACAAGGAATCATTGGACAGCCTGGCAGGTGACGTCTTAAGCAACATGGCGCATCCGAGATCGCTGAAAAACCGCAGACAATACAAGGACTCAGTGACAGCTTGGCATATCACTAAGAAACGTATTTATATTTTAGGAACTAGTATGTGTGTAGATTGCTATCTAGGAATGACAACAAATCCTGAATCATCTTTTCGGACTTGACTGTCCCTTGAACTATAGCTATGGTGTATATCTTTAACATTTAAAAGATACACATGAGAAATACATATGCCATTGATGTTTTAAGATATGTTTTGATTGTTGTTGAATAACAATAGTTATACATGTATTGATTAAACGTGTCATTTATTCAAGTTTAATTATTGTCAGCCTACCTATAGCCATATATGGGAAGAGATGTATTTTGTTAACATATTAGTTAACTAATATTCATCATCTAAATTATTTGCATTACACACAGAGATTTATTTGGTTACACTTTTACACTAATATAGATTTGAAAATGAAATACAGGTGCTGTCAACATTACAATAAGATTGTTTATTAATAAAATTATATGTCTTTGTTCTTGTAAAAAGGACAAAAACGCTTTACAAATGGAAATACATTCATTAACAATTGTGATCAACATCACTTAAAGGGACATTATTTTGTTTTTAAAAAGAGCATACACATAGTCAATATTATTTCAATAAAATGAAGACTTTACAGGGATTATATCATTTTATCAATACTCAGATCATTTGGTAAAGGTGCATCAATTCATGCAGACTTTCTAAATACACACATGGATCTGAACATTTAAATATACATATATACACAAATACCAATCTATATATACATATATAAAGAAATTACTCTGCTAATCATAATCAGGCAATGATAGAGCTAAGAGAAAATAATATAAAGACAAATAATAAGATTACATTGGAGATGTTAATCTTAAAGTCATTTACTATTGTCTTACATATATGATTTCAGTATAACAAATATATTTGGTAGGTCCCTTTAAGGATCAACAACATAAACTAGAGCTTTCAAAAAATAACAGGAAGAATGAGGACAATTATTTGTGAAATAAAATGTATTTTATTAGTATGTAAGAAAACATACACAACGTTTATAAATAATCTTGTAAAAATAAGGAATATATGAGCCATATGACAAGGTAACACAGTGCATCACAGTCCATGAAGAGAGTTGCCAAGGGCCAGCATAGCCCCATTGAAGACATATGACAAGGTAACACAGTGCATCACAGTCCATGAAGAGAGTTGCCAAGGGCCAGCATAGCCCCATTGGAGACATATGACAAGGTAACACAGTGCATCACAGTCCATGAAGAGAGTTGCCAAGGGCCAGCATAGCCCCATTGGAGACATATGACAAGGTAACACAGTGCATCACAGTCCATGAAGAGAGTTGCCAAGGGCCAGCATAGCCCCATTGGAGACATATGACAAGGTAACACAGTGCATCACAGTCCATGAAGAGAGTTGCCAAGGGCCAGCATAGCCCCATTGGAGACATATGACAAGGTAACACAGTGCATCACAGTCCATGAAGAGAGTTGCCAAGGGCCAGCATAGCCCCATTGGAGACATATGACAAGGTAAAAGAGTGCAACAGGCACAACAATAAACAGAAAAAAAGGCCAAATGGCAACACTAACAATAAAAATTCAACATGTGGACGGAGGATTCTTATCTGCCACCATGGAGCATATCCAGATCCTCCACTTACTGGTCATCCTCTTCATTGTCCTGTGCATGTCCAGCTCCAGATTCAGGCCTTGAACGTAATCGCATAATTTCACGCAGAGTCAAGTCCTGAACCATGGGCCTGCATGGTGTCGTTCATCCCTCTCAGGACAGCTGCGTTCCTCAACACGGCCTGCTCTACTCTTGCTATCCCTTCTAGCATGAGCCATGCTGAGTCACAGCCTAAAATAAAATAAAATTAAATATTAAGGATAATTACACAACAGACTAAAAAACTTTAATACATACATTCTCATCATAAAGACAAATAATTATTTACATTAATTAGTTTACATTTATTCTTTACACATGAATTAGGTTATTCAGACAGACAGAAATCATTAAAGGGACATGTTACTCAAACATGTTGTCCCCTTTAATTGGTTTTAGATGATCCACTTATACAGCTTGAGTGTATCAAATCTTGTTAAAGGATTTACATTGTACTTACATCAGAAATTTACAAATTAAATTTAGACTGTGGTAGGCACACCTATCCTTAAACATTTTTTCATTGAGGACAAGCTGTGTAAACATAGCAAACAGAAGAAATTACATTCCCACTGGGTTAGACAAGAGATAATGTATCCACATTTGTACATAAAATTTTGGATCCAAGTAGTGGTGTTTGGTATATGTAGCGATATCCAATTAAAGGGACACTGAACCTAAATATTTAATGGACTCATTCAGATAGAGCATGACATGACAAATCGTTATAAATTACACATATTCATTATATGTTTTAATTCTCAAGCTATATTTTGAAAGCAAGAATGTTGCTTTTTATGGAAGCCAATATTTTTTTATCAACTTTGTTTGTGCATGCTGGTTGATGGATACATTCATCCAACAATAAAGAAATGATGGCCAGATTTATTTTATTGTTTAAACTAATTATAGGAATTACTTTTTTTTTAAAAATATATCAAGAGAATGACGAATAATTAATAAGAGTATTAAATTATAAATTTGATTAACATTGCATGCTGGATTTGAATCACAATTTAACAAATTTAACTTCACTGTACCTTTAAGTATCTTATAAAGTGTATTTAGAATGATACTTACAGCTGTGCCTGGGAAGGACAATCTGACACCCAGGACAATGAAGGTTGAGACAGGGGGGAGGGATGGGATTGGCTTGGGGAGGGATGTGAATGGCTTGGGGAGGGGTGAGCTGCCGCTCCGGGGTAGGGCGTACAGCTGGGGAGTGGGGAGTTTGGGTCTGGGCAGCTGTACGGGCCAGAATACGGGGAGAGCGGCGAAGGGGGGTGTATGGGCGTTTTTTGGGAGGGACAGGATATGAAATATGGGAAGGGCTGGCAGTGGTCTGGGCATGGTCATGAGTTTGGTCATGGGAAGGGCTCTGGGTCTGTGCAGGGGTGTGGCCATGGTCATGGGTGTGTGCATGGGGAGGGGTCTGTGACTGGGCAGGGGCGGAAACCAGATGACCAGAAGTGGTGGATCCATCTGAAAATGTAAAGAAAATATATTAACATCTCATACATCCTGACATCAAATCAACGCATTTCAAATTGATTATGCTTTCAATATACTTCGAAGTGTGTTTGAATTTTTAAACAATTCTGAAATGAGGATATGGTATGTATATAGGCACTCAGATGAATATCAATGACTGTCTGTACAATTTGAACCTTATTATTGTGTTTTGGCATGGAATATGCATGTGACATAATGATGGCATGAATTATAAAATTTTAAAAATTAATATACAAGCAGAATTTCATGCTGCCTGATATAGAAAGGGGGCAGTAGTGTATTTGAACAGACAAATAATATTCCTTTTTAAAGGGCAAAAGCTGTAGACTTTTAATGTCTTCAATAAAATGATTTCCAAAAAAGAAACATGTTGGAAACATGATAGATATATTTCACATACCATCAGACTCCAAGGCAGCCTCTTCCTCCTCCGTCCCACATGTGACAGCAATCTCTGTAAAACATAACATGTTGTGTACACGTTAAGATCAGATATTATAACATATGTTACTGTTGCTCAAATACGCACATCAATGTTGCATTAAAGATATACACACACAAAGTTATGATTTACATCATTTTGATGGAGCATACAAATGACAATAGATTTGTTATTGTCAATGAATATTAATTTTAATGTATTGTTTGTATTAATGTTAAATTCATAAAAGCATAGTACATAGAACATTTAAGATTTCTCATGTGTGTATCACTTGATGACTGTTGTCAAAAAATCTAATGGAAACAAACATATGTTATACATCTTATGAATAACAAATGTGTAGACTAATAAAGTAGAAATTATTAATCGTTCAATATGAAAAATAAATTAATATATAATCAGAAGATAAATATTTTGAATTTTTATAATGTTATGCTTCATCAGAATCATGATCATAATATTGATTAGCAATACACCTTCAATTACATATAAATGAGTCAATGGACTTACCAGGAGACCGCAAAGGCGTCTCTATGTCACTGCTGGATTCCTGTGGGCTCACCACACCAACTCTCTCTATGAATGATATAGATATATATTATTAAACACATTTGGGATATCACTAAATCACATCTGTATAGAATTTTAACATTAATCAACTTTAAAATGTGAAGAATAGAGCAGTCATTACACCAGAAAATGCTTGATTGAATCAAGGGGATTCTGTAAAAATATCTGTATTGAACATATGTTTAATGTCAGACTACATTAGACATCAAAATCATCTCAGATGCTGCTATTGCATATCTAAATATACCCAATGATCAATGTTCTTAACCCTTTAAGGACACGGCTTTCACTTTGCTCAATTGTTTTATGACGGAATAATTCCGTCATATGTCCTTAAGAAGTTACAAGAATACACACAAACCACATATTGAGTAGCATCTGTTGACAAATCTAAACAAACACATGTGTCACATCGAGCCATTTTTGCAATGTACAGTAATCTTGTTTAGGACACAACACATATTTATCACAATACAAAACAAAATTGATTATTACAAATATGTAATCATGGTGCTGTTAGAGTATGCAGATATCTATAAAGTAACTCCAACAGAGAATGTGATTTATATATCAATAGTTTTTAATAAAAAGAATGTAAAGATGAATGAATCTATTTTGTCTTAAAGGGACACTGACATGATTAATTTAAATAATTGATTTCTATGTTCAAACTGTAAAAAATGATTTAACATTGACTCCTATTATAATTAGAATGTTGCTCGATATTAATCTTAAAGGCAGATAAGGAATATTGGATTCAATATAAGAATAAGAATTCCCATTTAATTTTTAACAACATGTATAAAGCAATGCCACTTTCCGCAAACCCATGTTAACGTGGATGAGAAATGCCATTTTCGCGATCATTGCGCAATGATTCCAAGCGGAATTACGCATCCGTCATTTGAACAACATGTATAAAGCAATGCCACTTTCCGCAAACCCATGTTAACGTGGATGAGAAATGCCATTTTTGCGATCATTGCGCAATGATTCCAAGCGGAATTACGCATCCGTCATTTCACCAATATGTATAAAGCAATGCCACTTTCCGCAAACCCATGTTAACGTGGATGAGAAATTACATTTCCGCTCTGTGACGCATATTCTGTAGAGCGCAAGAAACATCATTCCTATTTCATGTGTCAATAATCTAAAATCAGATATCTAAACATCATATGTAGTGTATGTTGTGAGATCTGTATAGGTTTAGTATCTGACTATATACACATATTTTGATTATAAAAAAAAAAAATATATATATTATATGAAGTTGGATAATTACCTGGTTCAGATTCTCTATCATCTCCTCCCAGGCCACCGGACGGAGAAGCATCTGCCCTGGCCCCCGCGTCAGGACTTTCAGATCCCGCAGCTGGGAGGGAAGAAGAGGAGGCCGAGGATGGCGAGGATCTAAATCTTTTGGGGACCCGGAGATTGAGGAGCTCGCATAAAGTCACCTCATAAGGGAGTAGGTACAGTTTCCGCGGGGCCTTTCTTTGGCCCCCTCTTTTACGGGCTTGTACCCAGTCCCTTATGAGGTTTACTTTTTTCGATAAACGCAACCTCATATCTCCGAATCTCCTCATGATCTGATCCTGGGTCCTCTGGACGTCACACACCAATCTAACCGCATTGGTGATAGACTCCCAGAGGGCCTTCTTAACAGGCGCATCTGTCGAGCTCCTCTTGTTCCCAAACAGCTGGGGATAAAAGTCCTTGACGGCGTGGACCAGTGCAGCGCTCTCCTCCTTGGTGAACCTGGGAACTGACATGCCTGCTGGGTTGTATAATTATAATAATAATAATATATATTGCCTGCAGGCATTAGAGAACTGACAAAGATGGCAACGTGTAATGGACTTTTATATGGTGAAGTAAACATGAGATGCACCATGGGACAATTTATCTGTACATCTGATTGGATAAAAGTTTGAAATATTGTTATAATGTCTGTGAGACCATCCTGACTCAAGTTGTGTTTGTGTGATGAACTCTGATTGGCCGTTCCTTAATGTTTCATATCTTAGTAACTTCCTTACACATACCTCATGGTGGTGCTGTAACTTCATTTTTCATGTAGACTTATTTGTAACTCATGGGCCTGTCATGCGGATATGTGTGACGCAGATTTAATATCCGTGATCCGTTAAATATTAATTATTAAATACTCTTTAAAATCTAATACTGTCACATTATTAATGTTGTCGACATTTCTCGGTTTAATAACGGTCTGTTTCTTTAATACAAATACACATTTCATATTGTATGTCTTTATTGTTCTTTAAATACATTTATTGTGAAGTATTGACATTGCTCTATTAAATGTCTTTATAATGCACATTGATTGTGTGCTATTGCATGACATTAGACTCTAATGTTTAAAGATGCTAATCTGGTGTTTCAAGATGCGTTTCCCACGCAATATTTATTAATGTTAAAATTCAGTTTAGAATGTCAGTAACTTTGATAATCTGTTTATAAATATTAAACTACAGCTTTGTTATTCGCAAAGAAACCTCGAGCTTGTATTTGTCTGAAGTGCTCATATATGTTATTGTGCAATGGCGTCTTTAGTTTTAAAGAGACATTACAAACAATTGTATCAAATGATCTGTAGAGATAGAAGATTGTTTACACTTTAAAATGTGAATCATTTTCCATTAGTATTTATATATCCTCAACAGAAGAAATTTAAATGCACATGGTTGAGACAATCACATAAGGCATCTCTGTGCATCCACCAATCTTCATCTACTGAGCCGATCTCGATATGCTTTTCAAGCAAAGTATGTCAAGATAGCAAGATAAGTAAATACACTCTTTAAATCTCTTAAAGGGACACTGTCCAAACAAATTTAGCATTGGTGATTGAGCATGAAATGTGAATCAACTTTATTCTTTAATCAGATTATCAAATGTTAACAGTTATCTTGTTATGTTTCTTTGCAAATCAATAATGATATTTTATATTACGGACAATTGTTTTATAAAAACATGGGTTGTCCTTGACGATTGTTGCATCAATTATTCCAAACAATCAAGTTCTGTCCAGAGTACTGAAGCAAATAAATTAGCTATTTACTGCCTTATTTTTAAAGTAATGATAGCAACATCACAATGAGCATTCATAATATGAGACAAGTTTTAAAGTTGATTCCAATAGAATACTCATTCAGAATGTATAAATCATTAATTTTTTAACTGTCTACCTTTATGTATATTTTGAGTTCATGTCCCTTTAAATAAACATTTCACAATAATGCTTAAAATATCATAAACCTAGGCACCTTCCTTTTGCTAAATGAGTCTAACATATGAGTAAAGCAAATTTAGATTAAATTCTAGATTGTTTTACACACTGACTGAAATATATTTATTAAATGAGGTCTTTTTTAGCCTTCAGCGTAGAGGGACATTAAGCTATATGTTATGTATGCATTTTGTATAATATTCTTATATTTGAACAACTTAATATGTTTTGTTATTCAATCATTATATTGTAATTATATATATTCTTGGATTAAATACATCTCTACATAGGCTATTTTGATGCTGATTGTTGTTTGCATATAGATGCCTTATATCATTGACTAAGATATGTGCATTGTTTTTTTTATTTTAACAAGTATATTTAAAGACTGAATGTAATTCTATAGTACTTTCTAAATATGTTTAAATTCTTGTATGATATTTTTAAAAATCTATACAAAATATACTTTGTGAATGTCCCTTTAAGGACCCAAACATTTTGTATTTTTATTTAACACTGACAAAATAAACAAAAGGGGAATTTACATTCTATATAGATATTTGATGTCTAACCCAAGAGGTAAGATTGTAATAAATACATAATATTACTAAGTATAGTTAAATGACTCCACTAGAAAATTACATAGATTAACCTGGCATCCAATAACTAATTTTTAAAAAATATAAAGTTAAATGACCTACCATTTATAAATGTAATAATTTAAATAATTTTTCAATTAATTTTTTGAGATACCTAAGGAAGATACATGATCTTATACAATTATTTTTACATTCAACAACACTGTCACTTTCATGTAATTGAACCACTTCACCTTATTAAATGTTAAAAAAATAAAAATTTTACTACATATCCTAAATAATTTTAATATATACATTTTCAATATAAAAGCATTGAAGAATCTGACTCCCCAATTAATGTTATAAAATATATTTTTATATTCTCGGAAGCATTTTATTTTCTAATATTAATGCATTATTTGATCTTATGCATGTGCTTGTCAAATAGCCAACTACCAGTCATGGGAGTCCAAGTTTGATTTATTTACAGATTATATTGATATTTAGTAGAATCTGTTCAAAATAATGTATTTAATAATAAAATGTTTAGTATTAACATGTCAAAATATATTTAATAGAAAAAAATTAAATATTCCTGGAAGTCATCAGATGCCAATCTGAAATGAAAAATAATAAAAATGGAACAAAGTTAATACACACGTTGTCAAATATTCATAAAATACATTTAAAATCATATGGTGTCTATGCTCTAACTTTGATCAACATTTTTTAAAGATAATCATTAAATTGATTTAAAATTAATGAAATACATACACCATTATATTGTTGATTAAAAATTCTATTTAAATATCCAAAATTCAAATTATACATAATAATGTATATCACATTTCAACAATATATGTATGCTGAACATAAATCTAATATTTCATGTCCATTCAAATACCTCTATATCAACTATAATATGTATTCCTTTTTCTGATTGTGATCCCTAAATATCTAATGATGAAATAAGTATGACTAATGCATGTAAGCTAACAATAATCAACATTCTTCATGTGATTCTTAACTAGCATGCACCAACCTGGATAATGCATGGTCTTTGAAAGTCAATTCAGGGGTAAACAGTTGATCTTCAATAGGTGTCTTATTCATCAGTTCATTAAATAGAGGACTGGGAAATACCATCTACAAAATAGAAAATCATCTAAGTGTCTCCAATAGGATGTCTCCACAGCCTTATTCTATTAAATAGTTTGCACTTACCATGTGAACATGTCTTTGTATGGTTTTCAAGGTCAGCAGAATTGAAAGATAATGCCAGACATGATCCCATTGGTATACTTCAATTTAAATCTTGGCTTTTTCCCCACTGTAATTCTGGGCAATCTTGACTGTCAGGCTTCAAATTGTTCCCTTTCAGTCTTTAGATCAAGTCATCTCCCTAATGTAATAAATTTAAAAAAAAAATTCATACAAGTGTGTGAATCAGTTCTGTACCCCTCTCCCACCCCCCATTTCATAATAAATATCTGTCACTAGCTTACTAAGCCTGTGTATGAACCTGTGTTATTTTCTATCAAGTGTGAAGATGAGTCATATTGAGCATAAAAAACCTCTGTGTGACATTGAACCATAGTCATTCTAGAGTATCCCTTTCTGATTATGTACATTTTAAGTAATGTGTAAACAAAAATCTATTTTTTAAAATGTATGCCATATGATGTATTTGTGTACAAATCATGCCAGCAACAGTCCATACATTTCTACTTACCATCTGATGTCCTCTTTAAAAACCAGGTGGCAAAGACTCGCTATAGGACCCAATGCCCAGAGCATCACCTATATTATGAAAATTATAAATTATTCTAACATTTGATCAATACTAACATGTTTGCACAATTCTCTACTTGTCATTTCCCTAGAGTTCACATCTATTGAAAATACTACAGTCTAACTTCTATTCTTTACCGTCTAAAGTGGCGGTTGATGACGTCTGCTCTGACATCAAGTCCCTCGTCCTGGAATTCCCCCTCTAGAACAGGATCATCCTCCTCATCTCTGAGGAGGTCTCTGTCCACCGGGACGTCCTGCAGCATCCCAGCCCGCTGTGCAATATTATACAGGACGCTACAGGCTACAACGATCTTCGCCACCTTCTTTGGGTTGTACTGGAGTGCTCCTCCAGAACGGTCCAGGCACCTGAATCTCATCTTCAGGAGCCCGAACATCCTTTCAACCACCGCCCTGGTTCTCTTATGAGCCCTATTGTAGCGCTCCTCAGACACATCAGTCGGGCTACGCAAGGGGGTAATGAGCCAAGGCCGGCTCATGTACCCAGAATCACCTATAAATTTTGAACAGAACATAATTCAAACAGAATACTTAAACTAGTATATTGTTGTATAATTTTTTTTTAGTTAAAAACCATAATCCATATTAAAACTTGTCAGAAACATCCAAAAAATAAAATTTCTATATTATTCTGTATCTTCCCATTTCAGCTAAGACATGCTACATATGCGTATTGTTCTGAAAACAAACCTTGTGTAAAATGCTAACTACATGGTTACATTGCATTCTCTATCTGAACACTTAAGGTAAGACATGCTACATATCTGCATTTAAATAAAACTAGACATTAGCAGAAAGAGACAATGACAGGGTTAAATTGCATGAGATAATAGCTTCCCATTTCAGCTAAGACATGCTACATATGCGTATTGTTCTGAAAACAAACCTTGTGTAAAATGCTAACTACATGGTTACATTGCATTCTCTATCTGAACACTTAAGGTAAGACATGCTACATATCTGCATTTAAATAAAACTAGACATTAGCAGAAAGAGACAATGACAGGGTTAAATTGCATGAGATAATAGCTTCCCATTTCAGCTAAGACATGCTACATATGCGTATTGTTCTGAAAACAAACCTTGTGTAAAATGCTAACTACATGGTTACATTGCATTCTCTATCTGAACACTTAAGGTAAGACATGCTACATATCTGCATTTAAATAAAAATAGACATTAGCAGAAAGAGACAATGACAGGGTTAAATTGCATGAGATAATAGCTTCCCATTTCAGCTAAAACATGCTACATATGCGTATTGTTCTGAAAACAAACCTTGTGTAAAATGCTAACTACATGGTTACATTGCATTCTCTATCTGAACACTTAAGGTAAGACATGCTACATATCTGCATTTAAATAAAAATAGACATTAGCAGAAAGAGACAATGACAGGGTTAAATTGCATGAGATAATAGCTTCCCATTTCAGCTAAGACATGCTACATATGCGTATTGTTCTGAAAACAAACCTTGTGTAAAATGCTAACTACATGGTTACATTGCATTCTCTATCTGAACACTTAAGGTAAGACATGCTACATATCTGCATTTAAATAAAACTAGACATTAGCAGAAAGAGACAATGACAGGGTTAAATTGCATGAGATAATAGCTTCCCATTTCAGCTAAGACATGCTACATATGCGTATTGTTCTGAAAACAAACCTTGTGTAAAATGCTAACTACATGGTTACATTGCATTCTCTATCTGAACACTTAAGGTAAGACATGCTACATATCTGCATTTAAATAAAAATAGACATTAGCGTCGCTAAATAACAAATGGTTAAATTTAATCCTATAGATGAACATGACGCTAACAGTTAAAAAATACAGGGCCAATTGTCAACATTATTAACCATGTTGAGCACAAATACTCACCAACGAGATAACCAGGGGGCATTTGTCTTTCCTCAAACTGGCTCCACAGGGACGACAGAGAGAGGATGCGGGCATCATGACAAGCCCCTCCAAAATTCGCATACACATGCATAATCCTCATCCGTGCGTCACAAACATACTGCACGTTGAGGCTATGAAAATGTTTGCGATTTCTGAAGGGCAAGTCATCAATTGGAGCACGCAGCGCAATGTGGGTACAATCTATGGCTCCCAAGACATTGGGCAATTGAGCAATATCAAAGAATTCCCGCTTCAGGCGCCTCCAATCACCATCATTCTGTGGGAATCCTATGTATTGCTTACTGATACGTACCATGGCGTCCAGAAAGTTATCAAACACCACAGAGAATGTACCTTGAGCCAGGCCATGCATGTACAGTTGTCCGGATTGAAAACTCCCGGAGGCCAGGACGTATAGACAGCTTAGCATCTTACTCATGGGGGGAACAGCAGTCCTTATTTGTATACGTGGCTCCAAATGAGGTTTAAGAAGATCGTAAAGGCCAATGAGCTGTTCGCGATCGAGCCGATACTTATCAAAAACCTCAAAGTCGCTCATGTTTTCCAAGGTGGGTCTCACCCTGTAGACACGAGGACCTCGAACCAGACGACCCCTTCGTCTCGGTCTGAGCCGCCGAGGCTGCCTGATTCGACCAACAGCTAGTTCGCCAATAGCAGCACCAGCAGTGTCTACCATGTCATCGTCATCCATCTTTCAAAACAGCGTAACAAGGTATGCACTTGATCTGATGTGGATCACAAGTGATGCTTTGGCCATGTTGTTTGGGGGATTTATAGTACGATTAGTCCAATGGTATTGAGTTTGTAATGATTGCTGATTGTATTCACTTGTTTGTATGTGAGCGGCGCAAATGCTTTCAAAGTGGGCGTTGTATTTTTTTGGCTGAAATGTTGTTTTCCGCAAATAAATCTCAATGTGAAAGTGTCAAATATCACACATACAGTGCATGTTTGTAATGTTTGTTCATATGCGTAATCAATATTTCTTAAACGCGATCTTATAGTAACAAGCACACGTCCAGGCTAACATGAATGAAAGTGCATAGTTGTGTATAATGTGCATCGAATGTGATCGATCAATGTTGCTGCAATATTGTATGTAAACGATAAAGTAACAGCTGCCATCTGTAGTATTGTATATATAAGTGATTGCCGAGCTGTCAATATTGTATGCGTCCCTTTAAAATCGCAATAATAATTCCGAACTTCCCGTCTGCCATCTGTAGTATTGTATATATAAGTGATTGCCGAGCTGTCAATATTGTATGCGTCCCATTAAAATGGCACTAATACTGAATAACTTCCGGCTGTCATCTGTAGTATTGTATATATAAGTGATTGCCGAGATGTCAATATTGTATGCGTCCCATTAAAATGGCACTAATACTGAATAACTTCCGGCTGTCATCTGTAGTATTGTATATATAAGTGATTTGCGATCTGACAATATTTCTTAATTGTCCCATTGAAATCTCCATAATAATGCTGTTCAAAAGTGTGGTTTACGTATATGTTGTATTGTAGTATTGAGTGTTAAAGTTCCTAAAGGGGCGGTACAGTGGTGAATCTGTGATGTGTATGGTTGAATCTTCTAATGACGTCATGATATTATTAACCTGCCTATGTAGTTGTGAAATCCTCATTGTGTTGTTGTATTGTGCTACATTGTTATTGTGTGCTGAATAAAATCTAAATGTGTGCTTTGTGGTTGCGTGATGGGTGATGCGTGTTATGTACATGTACGTATATATTGTGATTGTGTCCCACATATGCTGACTTGTATATAGCGGTCTGGCATTGTTGTTCCTTCCCATAAAGTGACATCTGTAATCTGGTGTAATGATGTTTTTTTTGTAGGTAATTCCTAATGGTTTTTTGTGATGGAATCATGATGTTAAAAGTACAGTAAAATCCATATGTTGTGTTTTGTGATTCCTGTAGAGAATGTAATGTGTTTTTCCCCCATCATTTGAATGCACATGTATGAGTGAATGTTAAAAGTAATATATGTGCATCCATGAGTGATTATGTGTTAAGCCTATGTAAATATGCAGTTGCTGCAAGCATATGAGTTGAATAACTTAAATGCAATAATAAAGGTAAATGAGAGGTGTTTCCCATTGTGTAGTGTTTGTGAATCCAGAAATGTGTATTGAATTTTATTTTAATTTTAAATGTAATTTTATTGAAATAATAATGTGTTACTAGTGATGTGGATTTGTAGTTGATGTAATCTAAAAGTGTGAAACAAATTTATGGTGTTGTGAATATTTAATAATTAAAAACCATAAGTCCACCATAGGGAAATAGTCATTTCTTGATCTATTTATCATAGCTGTGTCTAACGCATGAAATCATGTATTTTCTAGCGCTGGTATTTGGAGTTTTTCAGTCTACGCTATTTGCGTGCGTTAGGGAAATGAGGGTTTCGCGTGCACGAGCACGTCTTCCCAATAGAAGTCAATGGAGGCTCTAAAGATTTCTAATTTTTTTTTCTAAGACTGGTTTTCCTCGTAAAGTGAGTGACGTCATGAGCTTGTGTGAAAAAGTCACTAAATCGTGTTCTTTTTGTAATAAATAAATATTTTGTGTATGTAATGTGGTGTATATTGTTTGTATGCATCGATGAGTGTATGTTTGTGATAATGTTATTAGTTAGATGTAGGTATATGAGGGTCTTTTCCCGTGTGTCCATGTAAGTTAATGGGAAAATGGATTTTTGTGGATTTATTTCAAACACCCGAGATCTCGCAACTTTAATCCTTTGTATTTTACCGAAAACAAAATAAATATGAAAAATAAAGATAGTGTAGTGTTTGTATGAGTGTAAGTGTACTTTGTGTAATATTTTTTTTGTGATTCGTGGATGTTGTTTTTGTCTGTATATGTTTACTACTGGGTCTGAGGTGGCGGTAGAAAGGTGAGCGTTAGGTGTATTTTGAGTCGCGGTAAATAAACTCTAAATACCGGAGTGCGTAAGAAACCAGCGTTAGGAGCCTCTAACGCTGGTTTTCACGGCTAACGCCGAACTCCAAATCTAGGCCATAGTGAATAAAAAAAAAATGTATGGACACTTGGAATCAGCTCAAAACACAACAAAATGTATCTGTGTATATTAGTGGCAGGCGGGAGTAGGGATACTGATGACAAACAGTCTTATGAAGCCTTGTATAGCCTATATCACATTGCTGTCATAGAAGAAAATGTTTTTTCACAAATCAGCCTGCCCTGTTCAGGGCTCCTACCTTCCAGCTTTGGGGTGTACTATGTACATGCCTCAATCAATATGCAGAGCAAGCTATGCTCTCCAGAGTCCGGATAACCACCAGTCCCTCGGGAACTCTGCAACTCCACCTTCAGGCTTCTCCCTTTGATTGCCAGTACGGTGGTCCTTAGTGCGGTATTATTCCTCGTTGTTGTAACAATTTCAGTGAACACATATCCACTGCAGTGTACTGTTTGTTCAGACGGGGGGGGGGGTAGTTATCAAGCCGTCAACCTCAAATACGCTGGAATTCCACAGCGTATTTGTCGCGAGGCTGATTTGCCTAAGTTATCAAGCCCTAGATAACGGCAAAAGTAGAATTTTGTGATGTAAGCTTTGATCCGCCGGACTCAGTCCGACACAGATCGATTCTTACGTCACTCCAGATTTTCCGCACACAAGTTCAGCACAATCTGACTACTTTTGCTAGTTATCAAAAAACTAGCAGGTACGCTCGGCACTTTTCCGGCCCAGCGTACCTGGTTTTAAAACCGCCGCCCTGGAGGCGGTGGATCCCATAGGAATCAATGGGAGTCTGAATATAGCGAAAGTTCATGTTCGCTGCTGCCAGACATCCCATTGATTCCTACGGGAGCTGTCTGCATCTAACACCCTAACATGTACCCCGAGTCTAAACACCCCTAATCTGTCCCCCTACACCGCCGCAACTAAATAAAGTGTTTATCCCCTAAACTGCCACTCCCGGAGCCCACTGCAAGCTATAATAAATATGTTAACCCCTAAACCGCCGCTCCCGGTCCCCTCTGCAACTATAATATATGTATTAACCCCTAAACTGCTGCTCCCAGACCCCTCCGCCACCTACATGATACCTATTAACCCCTATCCTGCCCCCCCATACCGTCGCCACCTATAATAAAGTTATTAACCCCTATCCTGCCGATCCCGGACCTCGCCGAACTAAATAACCTACATTAAACTTATTAAACCCTAATCTGCCCCCCCTACACCGTCGCCACCTATAATACATTTGTTAATCCCTATCCTGCCCCCCCTACACCGCCGCCACTGTAATAAAATTATTAACCCCTAAACCTAAGTCTAACCCTAACCCTAACACCCCCCTAACTTAAATATTAATTAAATACATCTAAATAATATTTCTCTTATTAAATAAATGAATCCTATTTAAAACTAAATACTTACCTTTAAAATAAACCCTAATATAGCTACAATATAAATAATAATTATAGTGTAGCTATCTTAGGATTTATATTTATTTTACAGGTAACTTTCAATTTATTTTAACTAGGTACAATAGCTATTAAATAGTTATTAACTATTTAATAGCTACCTAGCTAAAATAAAGAGAAATTTACCTGTAAAATAAATCCTAACCTAAGTTACAATTACACCTAACACTACACTATACTTTAATAAATTATTTCTATTTAAAACTAAATACTTACCTGTAAAATAAACCCTAAGATAGCTACAATATAATTAATAATTACATTGTAGCTATTTTAGGATTTATATTTATTTTACAGGTAACTTTGTATTTATTTTAGCTAATTAGAATAGTTATTAAATAGTTATTAACTATTTAATAACTACCTAGCTAAAAGAAATACAAAATTACCTGTAAAATAAATCCTAACCTAAGTTACAATTAAACCTAACACTACACTATCATTAAATTAATTAAATAAATTAACTACAAATAACTACAATTAAATACAATTACATAAACTAACTAAAGTACAAAAAATAAAAAAAGCTAAGTTACAAAAAATAAAAAAATAAGTTACAAACATTTAAAAAATATTTCAACAATTTTAAGCTACTTACACCTAATCTAAGCCCCCTAATAAAATAACAAAGCCCCCCAAAATAAAAAAATGCCCTACCCTATCATAATTAAAAAGTTCAAAGCTGTTTTACCTTACCAGCCCTTAAAAGGGCCTTTTGCGGGGCATGCCCCAAAGAATTCTGCTCTTTTGCCTGTAAAAGAAAAATACAACCCCCCCAACATTAAAACCCACCACCCACATACCCCTAATCTAACCCAAACCCCCCTTAAAAAAACCTAACACTACCCCCCTGAAGATCATCCTACCTTGAGTCGTCTTCAGCCAGCCAACCATCGATGGAACCGAAGAGGAGATCCGGAGTGGCAGAAGTCATCATCCAAGGGGCGCTGAAGAAATCTTCCATCCGATGAAGTCATCATCCAGGCGGTGCTGAAGAAGTCTTCCATCCGGGCGATGTCATATTCCAAGCGGCGTCTGCAATCTTCATCCATCCGGAGCGGAGCCATCTTCAGACGAGCCGACGCGGAGCCATCCTCTTCTTCCCGACGACTACCGAAGAATGGATATTCCTTTAAGGGACGTCATCCAAGATGGCGTCCCTTCAATTCCGATTGGCTGATAGGATTCTATCAGCCAATCGGAATTAAGGTAGGAGAAATCTGATAGGCTGATTGAATCAGCCAATCAGATTGAAGTTCAATCCGATTGGCTGATCCAATCAGCCAATCAGATTGAGCTCGAATTCTATTGGCTGATCGGAACAGCCAATAGAATGCAAGCTCAATCAGCTCCCTCAACTCAGTCAACTCCCTCAATGTTTGCCTGCTCACCTGACCGCTATGCACCTGCTTCCAAATGACTCCAAAGATTCAGCTCAATTCAGCAAATGAGGAAAACGCCAGGTGTGTGAGGATAAGTTGCAAACATGATCAAGAAAAAAAAAAACAGCAAGAATCCTCAATGTTAATTAAAAACAAAGCTTTTATTTAACAAATTAAAAAAGTGTGCTAGGAAAGTCTAACATGTTTTGGCATAGGTGCCTTAATCATAGACATGACCTTACTTAAAAAAAAACGCATAATTTAAACGAATGCCTTCATTTCTATTGGTAGTACATTTTAGTCACATATTTAGCTTCTGGTTACATTTAAGGGGCTATTATACTTCTGATGCACTTTATATACATAGTAGAATCATAGCATATGAGCGCAAAGTTATTAGATAAATAAATAGATATTGACTAAAATTGATACTAGTTAACAGAAACAAAACAGACCTAAACCAAATATTACAGGATAAAAAATCGTAAAGATACATAAATCCTAAATTATATAAAATATTATTTAATCTGGCTGTACTGTAATGTGGCTAGAAGGTAAATCACATTAGTCTTATTTCCCAGAAACTTGCTCAGCGCTGACATATTGATATTCTAATTTATCAAAGAATTCTAATCTGGTAAATATAATAATAGACACTGGTACTGGAATGGCACAATATCGAGATCATGTCAAGAATACACATGGCTAGGTTACGAGTTTTGCATTAGAGGCTGTGCGGTGCTAACGAGCAGTTTATGCTCACCGCTCACTTACAGACAGCGCTGGTATTACAGGTATTTACAAACCAGACAAGAAGTGAACGTTGAGCAAAATTTTGCTCATTACCGCACTCCAATACCAGTGCTGCTTACGTTAGCGGTGAGCTGGTGTAACCTGCTCATGCACGATTTCCCCATAGGAATCAACGGGGAAAGCTGGCTGAAAAAAAGTCTAACACCTGCCAAAAAGCAGAGTAAAACTCCTTAACGCAGCCCCATTGATTCCTATGGGGAAATAAAATTTACGTTTACACCTAACACCCAAACATGAACCCCAAGTCTAAACACCCCTAATCTTACACTTAATAACCCCTAATCTGTCGCCCCCGACATAGCCTACACCTACATTATATTATTAACCCTTAATCTGCCGCTCCGGACACCGCCACCACCTACATTATACTTATGAAACCCTAATCTGCTGCCCCCAACATCGCCGACACCTACATTATATTTATTAACCCCTAATCTGCCTTCCCCAATGTCGCTGCAACCTACCTACACTTCTTAACCCCTAATCTGCCGCCCCCAACTTTGCCGCCACTATAATAAACATATAAACCCCTAAACCGCCACACTTCCGCATCGCAAACATCAGTTAAATATTATTAACCCCTAATCTGCCGTCCTTAACATCTCCGCCATCTACCTACATTTATTAACCCCTAATCTGCCACCCCCAACATCGCCACGACTATTCTAAGTTTATTAACCCCTAAACCTAAGTCTAACCCTAACCCTAACCCCCATTAACTTAAATATAATTTAAATAAATCTAAATAAAATTACTATAATTAACTAAATTATTCCTATTTAAAACTAAATACTTACCTATAAAGTAAACCCTAAGCTAGCTACAATATAACTAATAGTTACATTGTATCTAGCTTAGGGTTTATTTTTATTTTACAGGCAAGTTTGTATTTATTTTAACTAGGTAGAATAGTTATTAAATAGTTATTAGCTATTAACTATTAACTGTTAGGGGGGTGTTAGGGTTAGGGTTAGACTTAGGTTTAGGGTTTAATAAATTCAATATAGTGGCGGCGACGTTGGGGGCGGCAGATTAGGGGTTAATAAATATAATGTAGGTGGCGGTGGTGTAGGGGGCGGCATATTAGGGGTTAATAAATATAATGTAGGTGGCGGCGGGGTCCGGGAGCGGCAGTTTAGGGGTTAAACATTTTATTTAGTTGCAGCGGGTCCGGGAGCGGCGGTTTAGGGGTTAATACATATAATGTAGGTGGGGGTGGGCTCCGGGAGCGGCGGTTTAGGGGTTAAAAACTTTATTAGAGTTGCGGTGGGCTCCAGGAGCGGCGGTTTAGGGGTTAATAACTTTATTTAGGTGCGGTGGGCTCCGGGAGCAGCGGTATAGGGGGTTAAACAGTATAGTATAGTGTGAGTGTTTAATGACAAGGTACCAAGAAAGCTGCGAAAAAGCCGAAGAGCAGCGAGATCGATGACTGTTAGTTAACAACAGTCCTCTGCTCATCGCACTGTACTTGGTGCGCGGCTTTTTGACAGCTTTTTTGATAATTTTGGAGAACGTATTCAGGTCTGCGGCAGCGATGTTAGGCGATCTTAGGCGAGCGTATTGGGGCCGTCGAATGCAGCTTCACTTATTAGCTTTAAGTGTTACATCTAAATAGTTAATTGTATCAGGATGGAACTCAAGTAAATTCAAGGCCCAAAGGATTATCGTTCAAATATGAAACAAAATTCTCAATGTTATTCAGACCTCCAGTCCAAATAAAAATAAGGTTGTCTATGAAGCGATAAAAAATGGCTATATCTGTGCCATAGATGTTATTATCTCCAAACACATAGGCACTTTCCCACATGCCCATGACCAAATTTGCATATGAGGGGGCAAACTTTGCTCCCATGGCAGTGCCTCATGTTTGGAGATAAAAACCATCCTTAAAATGGAAAAAATTATGTGTTAACAAAAAATGGGTGACTTCAAGAATGTAATGAATGAGTTCTTTGCTAAAAGTGGTCTCTGTATTTAAATACAGTTTTATAGCTTCCATTCCCATCTCATGTGGTATTGAGGAATAAAGTGAAACTACATCTATAGTGAGCCACCCATGGCAATCTTTCCATTTAATGTGTTCAAGTTTCTGGAGAAGATGTTTTATATCCCTTAGATAGCTTTCTAGCTTAACCACTAGTGGTTGCAGTATGCTATCAAGCCATTGTGAAAGGGGCTCACACAAGGAACCAATACGCGACACTAGTGGTCTACCCTTTACCTGTTCAATAGACGTGTGCACCTTTGGTAAAATGTGAAATATTGGAATTACTGTTTTTTCTACATTGAGATAATCAAATGTTTCTCTGTCTAGATGTCCTAGATGTAAGCCATCATCTAGTAAAGAATATAGTTCTTTCTGAAATTTTAGCATGGGGTTGTAGGGTAATACTCAGTATTAGTGATTTGTCGCATAACGTCTTCGACATACGAGGACTTATCCCATAAGACAACACTTACTCCCTTGTCCGCAGATTTAATCACTAACTCTTTGTTTTTTTAAATTTCTCTACTGATTCCCGTTCTTCTTTAGACAGATTAGAATGATTATTATGTCTAGGCTGTTTTTATAGACTGATCAGGTCAGCCTCCACTCTTTTTTGGAAGCCAACCAAAATATCTCCTGTCTTGTACAGGATAAAAAATAGACTTTGGTTTAAATCCTATATGAGAGTTGATGGTGACCTGATCAGTGTAATTTTCCATTTCTAAAGATCTTAGATTAATTAGATATCTTTGTTCATCAAAGGACCAACTTTTCATAGAAAAGTGGAATAATACTTTAACTACATGTTCATTTGCACTTATGAAACTTATTATAGAGTTTAAGGAAAATCAATTAGTGGAAGTAAGGGAACAGATTGAAACACTACAAAGAGATTTAGATCCTTATAAATTAGAACTTAAATACAAAGAGTTTGATATTGTTTTAAAAAATACAATTACAGCTTTAAAAAATATCTCATACAGGGGAAACATGAAAAGTTCATAAGGGATCAAAATTATTATGGTATGGGTAGAATATATATTTGGCAGAAAAAAAATAGAAATAGATCAAGAAACAGGAACAGGCAAAGGTTCATTAAAGGGAAGGATGTGAGTGACACTGATTCTGGGGGTAACTCTAGTTCAGATGGGGAACAATTAACTGCAGAATTGAACACACAATCTATATTGGTTCCTAAACCTATTCTAAAATCTAATTCTCCTTATGCTAAGAAAAATGTTGTTTTTGATGACAATATTACATAACACAATACCAATACAAATACTACAACAACTAGTACTAAAAATAAATACACTGGGCGCGATCCGATAAAGATCGTAGTTTGCAGCGCAAGCGAGGGAACCCGCAGTTTCAGCTCGCAACTCGAGCTATCCTATATACGGCGCCGTCAGAGGCTAAAGTGCCATAAGTCTGACAAACCAGCGATGTCCAAAAATCTGCGTAAGTACAAATTTCTGGAGTCGCCAGTGACTTACAGCACTTTAGAAACTGCCGGCGCCTACAAAACCTGACTAAAGTTGTAAAATCACCCGTACTGTCTAACACGCCTCCCTAACATAGCCCGACACGTCTAACCCTCTATCCGCTATCCCCCTCACTATCCTAACAATAAAATATGTATTAACCCCTAAACCGCCGCTCCCGGACCCCGCCGCCAGCTATATTAAATCTATAATCCCCTAATGTGAGCCCCTACCCCGCCGCCATCTATCTTACCTACCCCCTAAAGTGAGCCCCCTACCCCGCCGCCATCTATCTTACTACCCCCTAAAGTGAGCCCCCTACCCCGCCGCCATCTATCTTACCTACCCCCTAAAGTGAGCCCCTACCCCGCCGCCATCTATTTTAAAAATATTAACCCCTAATTTAATCCCCCTACACCGCCGCCAGCTATATTAACTATATTAACCCTAATTATATTAGGGTTAATATAGTTATTATATTATTTATATTAATTATATCAACCCTATTATATTAGGGTTAATATAGTTAATATCGTTATTATATTATATATATTAACTATATCAACCCTAATTATATTAGGGTTAATATAGTTAATATCGTTATTATATTATATGTATATTAAGTATAATAACCCTATCTAACTCTAACATCCCTAACTAAATTCTTATTAAAATAGATCTAATTAATATTAATATTATTAATTAAAATATTCCTATTTAAATCTAAATACTTACCTATAAAATAAACCCTAACGGCTAGATTTAGAGTCTTGTCGGTAAGGACCCGCGTAGCTAACGCTGGCTTTTTTCTGGCCGCATCTTTAAAATAACTCTGGTATTGAGAGTCCATATAATGTCAGCGTTAGGCTCCAAAAAAGGAGCGTAGAGCATATTTAACGCAACTGCAACTCTCGATACCAGAGTTGCTTACGGACGCGGCCAGCCTCAAAAACGTGCTCGTGCACGATTCCCCCATAGGAAACAATGGGGCTGTTTGAGCTGAAAAAAAACCTAACACCTGCAAAAAAGCTGCGTTCAGCTCCTAACGCAGCCCCATTGTTTGCTATGGGGAAACACTTCCTACGTCTGCACCTAACACTCTAACATGTACCCCGAGTCTAAACACCCCTAACCTTACACTTATTAACCCCTATTATGCCGCCCCCGCTATCGCTGACCCCTGCATATTATTTTTAACCCCTAATCTGCCGCTCCGTAAACCGCCGCTACTTACATTATCGGTATGTACCCCTAATCTGCTGCCCCTAACACCGCCGACCCCTATATTATATTTATTAACCCCTAACCTGCCCCCCACAACGTCGCCGCCACCTACCTACAATAATTAACCTCTAATCTGCCGACCGCAAAGAGCCGCCACCTACATTATAGCTATGTACCCCTAATCTGCTGCTCCTAACACCGCCGACCCCTATATTATATTTATTAACCCCTAATATGCCCCCCTCAACGTCGTCTCCACCTGCCTACACTTATTAACCCCTAATCTGCCGAGCGGACCTGAGCGCTACTATAATAAAGTTATTAACCCCTAATCCGCCTCACTAACCCTATAATAAATAGTATTAACCCCTAATCTGCCCTCCCTAACATCGCCGACACCTAACTTCAATTATTAACCTAATCTGCCGACCGGAGCTCACCGCTATTCTAATAAATGTATTAACCCCTAAAGCTAAGTCTAACCCTAACACTAACACCCCCCTAAGTTAAATATAATTTAAATCTAACGAAATTAATTAACTCTTCTTAAATAAATTATTCCTATTTAAAGCTAAATACTTACCTGTAAAATAAATCCTAATATAGCTACAATATAAATTAAAATTATATTATAGCTATTTTAGGATTAATATTTATTTAACAGGTAACTTTGTATTTATTTTAACCATAGTTAAGAACTATTTAATAGCTAAAATAGTTAAAATAATTACAAATTTACCTGTAAAATAAATCCTAACCTAAGTTACAATTAAACATAACACTACACTATCAATAAATAAATTAAATACAATTCCTACAAATAACTACAATGAAATAAACTAACTAAAGTACAAAAAATAAAAAAGAACTAAGTTACAAAAAATAAAAAAATATTTACAAACATAAGGAAAATATTACAACAATTTTAAACTAATTACACCTACTCTAAGCCCCCTAAAAAAATAACGAAGCCCCCCAAAATAAAAAAATGTCCTACCCTATTCTAAATTATTAAAGTTCAAAGCTCTTTTACCTTACCAGCCCTGAACAGGGCCCTTTGCGGGGCATGCCCCAAGAAGTTCAGCTCTTTTGCCTGTAAAAAAAAACATACAATACCCCCCCCCAACATTACAACCCACCACCCACATACCCCTAATCTAACCCAAACCCCCCTTAAATAAACCTAACACTAAGCCCCTGAAGATCTTCCTACCTTGTCTTCACCATACCAGGTTCACCGATCCGTCCTGAAGAGCTCCTCCGATGTCCTGATCCAAGCCCAAGCGGGGGGCTGAAGAGGTCCATGATCCGGCTGAAGTCTATATCCAAGCGGGAGCTGAAGAGGTCCATGATCCAGATGAAGTCTTCATCCAAGCAGGAGCTGAAGAGGTCCATGATCCGGATGAAGTCTTCTATCAACGGCATCTTCAATCTTCTTTCTTTGGGAGCCATCATCTTCCATCCGACGCGGAACATCCTCTTATCCCGAACATCCTCTTATCAAGTTCAATCAGATTGGCTGATCCGATCAGCCAATCAGATTGAGCTCGCATTCTATTGGCTGATCAGAACAGCCAATAGAATGCGAGCTCAATCTGATTGGCTGATCGAATCAGCCAATCGGATTGAACTTGATTCTGATTGGCTGATTCCATCAGCCAATCAGAATATTCCTACCTTAATTCCGATTGGCTGATAGAATCCTATCAGCCAATCGGAATTCGAGGGACGCCATCTTGAATGACGTCATTTAAAGGAACCGTCATTCAGCTAGTAGGCGTCGGGAGAAGAGGATGTTCCGCATCGGATGGAAGATGATGGCTCCCGAAGAAAGAAGATTGAAGATGCCGTTGATAGAAGACTTCATCCGGATTATGGACCTCTTCAGCTCCCGCTTGGATGAAGACTTAATCCGGATCATGGACCTCTTCAGCTCCCGCTTGGATAAAGACTTCAGCCGGATCATGGACCTCTTCAGCCCCCCGCTTGGGCTTGGATCAGGACATCGGAGGAGCTCTTCAGGACGGATCGGTGAACCTGGTATGGTGAAGATAAGGTAGGAAGATCTTCAGGGGCTTAGTGTTAGGTTTATTTAAGGGGGGTTTGGGTTAGATTAGGGGTATGTGGGTGGTGGGTTGTAATGTTGGGGGGCTTGGGTATTGTATGTTTTTTTTTTACAGGCAAAAGAGCTGAACTTCTTGGGGCATGCCCCGCAAAGGGCCCTGTTCAGGGCTGGTAAGGTAAAAGAGCTTTGAACTTTAGTAATTTAGAATAGGGTAGGGCATTTATTTATTTTGGGGGGCTTTGTTATTTTATTAGGGGGCTTAGAGTAGGTGTAATTAGTTTAAAATTGTTGTAATATTTTTCTTATGTTTGTAAATATTTTTTAATTTTTTGTAACTTAGTTCTTTTTTATTTTTTGTACTTTAGTTAGTTTATTTCATTGTAGTTATTTGTAGGAATTGTATTTAATTTATTTATTGATAGTGTAGTGTTATGTTTAATTGTAACATAGGTTAGGATTTATTTTACAGGTAAATTTGTAATTATTTTAACTATTTTAGCTATTAAATAGTTCTTAACTATTTAATAGCTATTGTACCTGGTTAAAATAAATACAAACTTACCTGTAAAATAAATATTAATCCTAAAATATCTATAATATAATTTTAATTTATATTGTAGCTATATTAGGATTTATTTTACAGGTAAGTATTTAGCTTTAAATAGGAATAATTTATTTAAGAAGAGTTAATTAATTTCGTTAGATTTAAATTATATTTAATTTAGGGGGGTGTTAGTGTAGGGTTAGACTTAGCTTTAGGGCTTAATACATTTATTAGAATAGCGGTGAGCTCCGGTCGGCAGATTAGGGGTTAATAATTGAAGTTAGGTGTCGGCGATGTTAGGGAGGGCAGATTAGGGGTTAATACTATTTATTATAGGGTTAGTGAGGCGGATTAGGGGTTAATAACTTTATTATAGTAGCGCTCAGGTCCGCTCGGCAGATTAGGGGTTAATAAGCGTAGGCAGGTGGAGGCGACGTTGAGGGGGGCAGATTAGGGGTTAATAAATATAATATAGGGGTCGGCGGTGTTAGGGGCAGCAGATTAGGGGTACATAGCTATAATGTAGGTGGCGGCTCTTTGCGGTCGGCAGATTAGGGGTTAATTATTGTAGGTAGGTGGCGGCGACGTTGTGGGGGGCAGGTTAGGGGTTAATAAATATAATACAGGGGTCAGCGGTGTTAGGGGCAGCAGATTAGGGGTACATAAGTATAACGTAGGTGGCGGTCGGCAGATTAGGGGTTAAAAATATTTAATCGAGTGGCGGCGATGTGGGGGGACCTCGGTTTAGGGGTACATAGGTAGTTTATGGGTGTTAGTGTACTTTAGAGTACAGTAGTTAAGAGCTTTATGAACCGGCGTTAGCCCAGAAAGCACTTAACTACTGACTTTTTTCTGCGGCTGGAGTTTGGTCGTTAGATTTCTAATGCTCACTTCAGACACGACTCTAAATACCGGAGTTAGAAAAATCCCATTGAAAAGATAGGATACGCAATTGACGTAAGGGGATCTGCGGTATAGAAAAGTCGCGGCTGAAAAGTGAGCATTAGACCCTTTTTTGACTGACTCCAAATACCGGAGGTAGCCTAAAACCAGCGTTAGGAGCCTCTAACGCTGGTTTTAACGGCTACCGCCAAACTCCAAATCTAGGCCTAAGATAGCTACAATGTAATTAATAATTACATTGTAGCTATTTTAGGGTTTATATTTATTTTACAGGTAACTTGGTATTTATTTTAACTAGGTACAATAGCTATTAAATAGTTAATAACTATTTAATAGCTACCTAGTTAAAATAATTACCAATTTACCCGTAAAATAAATCCTAACCTAAGTTACAAATACACCTACACTATCAATAAATTAAATAAACTACAAATATCTAAACTAAAATACAATAAAATAATCTAAACTAAATTACAAAAAAAACCCAAACACTAAATTACAAAAAATAAAAAAAATATTACAAGATTTTTAAGCTAATTACACCTATTCTAAGCCCCCTAATAAAATAATAAAGCCCCCCAAAATAAAAAAATTTCCCTGCCCTATTCTAAATTGAAAAAGTTCAAAGCTCTTTTACCTTACCAGCCCTTAAAAGGGCCTTTTGCGGGGCATGCCCCAAAGAAAACAGCTCTTTTGCCTGTAAAGAAAAAACACAATACCACCCCCCAACATTACAACCCACCACCCACATACCCCTATTCTAAACCCACCCAACCCCCCCTTTAAAAAACCTAACACTACCCCCCTGAAGATCTCCCTACCTTGCCTTCACCCAGCCGGCCGAACTCTTCATCCGATCCGGGCGATGTCCAGTCAAGCGGCAGTGAAGTCTTCTTCCATCCGGGCGATGTCTTCAATCAAGCGGCAGTGAATTCTTCCATCCGGCGATGTCTTCAATCAAGCGGCAGTGAAGTCTTCTTCCATCCGGCGATGTCTTCTTCTATCCGGCGATGTCTTCAAGCAAAGCGGCATCTTCAATCTTCTTTCTTCGCTCCTCCGCCGCGGAGCATCCATCCGGCACGACGACTTCCTGACGAATGAGGTACCTTTAAATGACGTCATCCAAGATGGCGTCGGTCAAATTCCGATTGGCTGATAGGATTCTATCAGCCAATCGGAATTAAGGTAGAAAAATCTTATTGGCTGATTGAATCAGCCAATCAGATTCAAGTTCAATCCGATTGGCTGATTGGTTCTTTTGCGGGCGACGCTGCATATCGGTTCGGGCCCACTATGTCTACACAAGACAACAGTGACATGACTAGCACTAAAAGAGAAAGAAATGAAATTGAGACGGTTTTTCAGATCTCCCCAAAATATTCTGCAGGAGAAGGAGGAAGAGGAGCTCAGGGAGGGGCAATCCCAAAAACCCACCAGGCACGCCATCCTCAGAGACAGGGGAAGAAATCAAACAAATACAAACTATAGGAAAGGAAAAAGGTCATCTTAATGTAGTTAACCTCAGTAGTTATACACCTAGTGATACAGAACTAAAAGTTTTGAGCTATGGGCTTGGTTTTGTTCCCACTTTCAGATTCAATCTGTTTCAGACCCTAGTGGATGTCAATAGATTAATAAGGCTATTCACATTGAAAAAACACTACTTTTCTCAGCCTGAAGAACTTATTTTAGAAACGAAAATTTCCAATAATACAAGTCAAAGTATTGCTGTAAGTACACTATACTTAAACTTTGATGAACAAAGAGATTTAATTAATCTATGATCTTTAGAAATGGAAAATTACACTGATCAGGTCACCATCAACTCTCATATAGGATTTAAATCAAAGTCTATTTTTTATCCTGTACAAGACAGAGGTGATATTTTGGTTGGCTTCCAAAAAAGAGTGGGGGCTGACCTGATCAGTCTATCAAAACAGCCTAGACATAATAATCATTCTAATCTGTCTAAAGAGGAACGAGAATCAGTAGAGAAATTAAAAAAACAACAAAGAGTTAGTGATTAAATCTGCGGACAACGGGCGAAGTGTTGTCTTATGGGTTAAGTCCTCGTATGTCGAAGAAGTTATGCGACAAATCACTAATACTGAAGATTGTATTACCCTACAACCCCATGCTAAAATTTCAGAAATAACTATATTCTTTACTAGATGATGGCTTACATCTAGGACATCTAGACAAAGAAACATTTGATTATCTCAATGTGGAAAATCCAGTAATTCCAAAATTTCACATTTTACCAAAGGTGCACAAGGTAAAGGGTAAACCAATAGTGTCGGTTATTGGTTCCCTGTGTGAGCCCCTTTCACAATGGCTCAATAGCATACTGCAACCACTGGTGGTTAAGCTAGAAAGCTATCTAAGGGATATAAAACATCTTCTCCAGAAACTTGAACACATTAAATGGAAAGATTACCATGGGTGGCTCAATATAGATATAGTTTCACTTTATTCCTCAATACCACATGAGATGGGAATGGAAGCTATAAAACTGTATTTAAATACAGAGATCACTTTTAGCAAAGAATTAATTACATACTTGAAGTCACCCATTTTTTGTTAACACACAATTATTTCCTTTTTAATGATGGTTATTATCTCATGGGGGCGAAGTTTGCCCCCTCATATGCAAATTTGGACATGGGCATGTGGGAAAGTGCTTGTTTGGTGATAATAATATCTATGGCACAGATATAGCCCTTTTTTATTGCTTCATAGACAACCTTATTTTTATTTGGACTGGAGGTCCAAATAACATCGAGAAATTTGTTTCATATTTGAACAATAATCCTTGGGGCCTTAAAGTTACTTATGAGTTCCATCCTGATACAAATTACTATTTAGATGTAACACTTAAAGCTAATAAGGAAAGTGGACACATTGACTCAACAGTATACCGTAAACCAATTTCGGGCAACACACTACTTCATAGGATGAGTAATCACCCGAGGATGGTACCTTACTCAATAGCAAAAGGCCAGTTCATAAGAACAAAAAGAAAATGTTCAAATGAAGATGATTACAACAGACAAGCCATAGGGGCCTATCTATCAAGCTCTGAATGGAGCTTGATGCCCCGTGTTTCTGGCAAGCCTGCAGACTCGTCAGAAACAGCAGTTATGAAGCAGCGGTCACAAAGACCGCTGCTCCATAACCTGTCCGTCTGCTCTGAGCAGGTGGACAGACATCGCCGGAATTCAACCCAATTGAGTACGATCTGGTTGATTGACATCTCCCTGCTGGCGGCCAATTGGCCGCGAGCCTGCAGGGGGCGGCGTTGCACCAGCAGCTCTTGTGAGCTGATGGTGCAATGCTGAATACGGAGAGCGTATTGCTCTCCGTATTCAGCGAGGTCTGGCGGATCTGATCCGCACTGTCGGATCAGGTCCGCCAGACTTTGTTAAATAGAGGCCATAGAATTAACTCACAGACTTAAAGCAAGGGGTTATAATCAAGAAGTTATTTTAAAAGCTACGGCTGAGGTAGATGATATAAATAGAACTTCACTCCTCAAAGACATAGATAAAAAGAGTAAAAGGATCAGTAAAAGGAATAGACAGTCAGGACATGACAGCAAGGATCAACCTATTACTTTTTTGACCCAATATTCCTCAGATTATGAGGGTGTGTGTAAGATCATTCGCAAACACATCCCCATGTTGTCAGCTGATGACAGACTACAAAAAGTTACTAAATAGGGATGCCGCTTCTCATATAGAGAACATAGTTAACCACTAAGGGCATGCACACATGTGGCTATGGACCATGCATACCCTGTAGTTTTAGTATTAGGTCAGACTATTTTGTGAATTCAGAGAGTGGAAAACAATACATAGTCAGGGATTATATGAATTGTAAAAGCAAAAATGTGTTTTTCTCACACGAGAGGTCAGGGAAAGAATCAGTCAGCACTTGTCTGACATAAAAAGGCCCCTCCAATCATCCAAATTAGCTACACACTTTATTACCAAACATAATAGTAAGAATGATACCCTTAAATGGATGGTAATAGAAAATACCAACTTACCCTAACGGGGAGGTGACATAGTCAAATTGTTCCACAAAAGAGAGGCGTTTCGGATATTTGCATTAAATACACGTATACCTAAGGGCTACAATTCCGTATTTGATATTATCAATTATTGGGAATAATTTACAAACTTTAATTCATATAATGGATATCACAGAAAATTGTTAACGTCTTAGTTATATAAATATCCTGTCTACACCCTGTGTTTAGATAGTTGTAACTAGGGATACACACATTTTTATCGGATATGTATTGTTGCACTATGAAATATGTGATGGTTATCATTCTCATTTTGGTAAGCATATGTAAATGCTCTAAACTTACTCTGTATTCATTTCAAACTCTATATGGTTCAATTTTAATTTTGTTAATCAACCAACTAGTAAGGTTGATGCAATTTATTCATATTGTGTTTGCAATGGTAATTTGATTATTGAACATTGTATCTAAAAGCACTGTACTCTTCTGACACTATTATTTTGAGTCAAGTTAAACATTTATTTGTTTAGAAACTGTCAGCTAGATTACGAGTTGTGCATTAGGGTAAAAAAGCAGCGTTAAGAGGTCCTAACGCTGCTTTTTTATGCCTGCTGCTATTACGAGTCTTGAAGGCTTAGGGTCACCACACACTTCTTTGGCCTTACCGCAAAACGAATTACGTAAACTTCATAAAGTTTTTTTTCTATGGGACTTCCATAGCGCCGGTATTACGAGTCTGTCCTAGGAGGCCAAAAAGTGAGCAGTACACCCTACCCCTTCAAGATCCCTAACGCATTTAAAAGTCAGTAGTTATGAGTTTTATAGTACAACGCCGTAACATAAAACTCATAACTAAAGTGCTAAAAAGTACACTAACACCCATAAACTACCTATTAACCCCTAAACCGAGGCCCTCTTACATCGCAAACACTATAATAAAAAATGTAACCCCTAATCTGCCACTCCGGACACCGCCGCCACCGACATTATATGTATTAACCCCTAATCTGCTGCCCCCAACATCGCCGTCACCTACATACTATTTATTAACCTATAATCTGCTGCCCCCAACATCGCCAACACCTACATACTATTTATTAACCCCTAATCTGCCGCCCCCAATGTCGCTGCCACTATATTAAAGTCATTAACCCCTAAACCTAAGTCTAACCCTAACACCCCCTAACTTAAATATAATTACAATAAATCTAAATAAATATTCCTATCATTTACTAAATTATTCCTATTTAAACCTAAATACTTAGCTATAAAATAAACCCTAAGATAGCTACAATATAACTAATAGTTACATTGTATCTAGCTTAGGGTTTATTTTTATTTTACAGGCAAGTTTGTATTTATTTTAACTAGGTAGAATAGTTATTAAATAGTTATTAACTATTTAATAACTACCTAGCTAAATTAAATACAAAAGTACCTGTATAATAAAACCTAACCTAAGTTACACTAAAACCTAACACTACACTATAATTAAATTAACTAAATTAAATACAATTAGATACAATGTAACTATTAGTTATATTGTAGCTAGCTTAGGGTTTATTTTACAGGTAAATATTTAGTTTTAAATAGGAATAATTTAGTTAATGATAGGAATATTTATTTAGATTTATTGTAATTATATTTAAGTTAGGGGGTGTTAGGGTTAGACTTAGGTTTAGGGTTTAATAACTTTATTATAGTGGTGGCGACGTTGGGGGCGGCAGATTAGGGGTTAATAAATGTAGGTAGGTTGCGGCGACATTGGGGGTGGCAGATTAGGGGTTAATAAATATAATGTAGGTGTTGGCAATCTTGGGGGCAGCAGATTAGGGGTTAATACATATAATGTAGGTGGCGGCGGTGTCCGGAGCGGAAGATTAGGGGTTAATAATTATAATGTAGGGGTCGGCGATGTCGGGGGTGGCAGATTAGGGGTTAATAAGTGTAATATTAGGGGTGTTTAGACTTGGGGTTCATGTTAGGTTGTTAGGTGTAGACATAAATTTTATTTCCCCATAGGAATCAATGGGGCTGCGTTAGCGAGTTTTACGCTACTTTTTTTGCAGGTGTTAGACTTTTTCTCAGCCTGCTCTCCCCGTTGATTCCTATGGGGAAATCGGGCACAAGCACGTACGACCAGCTCACCGCTGACTTAAGCAGCGCTGGTATTGGAGTGCGGTAATGAGCAAAATTTTGCTCAACGCTCACTTCTTGTCTCTTAACGACGTTTTCTGAAAACTCGTAATACCAGCGCTGTAGGTAAGTGAGAGGTGAGGGAAAACTGCTTGTTAGCACCGCATAGCCTCTAACGCAAAACTCGGAATCTGGGCCTGTGTATTCTTGACATGATCTCGATATTGTGCCAGTCCAGTACCAGTGTCTTTTATTATATATACCAGATTAGAATTCTTTGATAAATTACAATATCAATATGTCAGTGCTGAGCAAGGTTCTTTACAGATTATATTCTGGGAAATAAGACTAATGTGATTTAACTTCTAGCAACATTACAGTACCGCCAGATTAAATAATATTTTATATAATTTAGGATTTATGTATCTTTACAATTTTTTATCCTTTAATATTTGGTTTAGGTGTGTTGTGTTTTACTAGTATCAATTTTAGTCAATATCTATGTATCTACTGTGTATTTAAAGTGCATCAGAAGTATAATAGCCCCTTAAATGTAACCAGAAGCTAAACATGTGACTAAAATGTACTACCAATAGAAATGAAGGCTTTCATTTAAATTATGCGTTTTTTTTAAGTAAAGTCATGTCTATGATTAAGGCACCTATACCGAAACATGTTAGACTTTCCTAGCCCACTTTTTAAATTTAGTAAATAAAAGCTTAATTTTTAATTAGCATTGGGGATTCTTGTCGTTTTTTATTGATCATGTCTGTAAATACATAAATACACATATAAACACATAAATACATATGTACACAGATATAGAAAAAATCCAGAGAACACCAGCGAATCATATACAAAGCGCTAAAATCAAATGTTTATTCAAGAATAAGATCCAAATAAAAACAAAAGTAGTCAACTTATCTTTACACATCTTACGTGTTTCGGCCAACAGGCCTTATTCATAGACATAGTAAAACATACTAGCTGCCATCTTTAAATACTCTATCACCTAACTGGCTCAAGATAATGCTGAGATGCTATTTTCTACAAACTTAATTATACAATTTGACTCAACATTGGCTGTTTAAACCTATACTGACCAGAATATGTCTCTCACTGGTTTCTGCCCTTAATGTTCAATCCCAATGGCCTTCTTGTTTGCAGCTGGAAAATCCAGAACGCTTCCATATATAGAAGCCGACTATTTCTATCACCTCCTCTTTGCTTAGGGTGCACAGTCTCAATCACTTGCCAACTCAGGGAAGTGGCATCTTGATTATGACAATGAATAAAGTGTCTTGCCAGGACTGAGCATTCAATATTGTTTTTTATGTCATTCAAATGTTCTCTTACACGTGTCCTTGCCTCCCTAGTAGGACAGCCTGTATTTTAAAGTTCACATACTTCACATTCTATTAGAATAGATAAACCACATATGAATTATGGCAGGTACTACAACTCTCATGTTGATTTACCCTTTGTGTATTTCTAGACTAAAAAGTGGATCCTACACGTACGTGAGAACAAGCAATGCAATTGCCAAAGTTACACTTATAATGACCCTTCACTGTTAGCCAGCTGCTTGTTTGTGTTCCTACTTTTCGCAATTGGCTAGGAGACAAAATTTTCCCTATGGTGCGTCCCTTTCTAGATACAAAATTGCATCCACTATATACATAGTCCTTCAGACTATCCTCAGCCATTACTATAGGCAAATGTTTCTTGATGATACCACAAATTTCATTAAATTGGGGGGCTGAAGGTAATCAAAAAGACTGGTCTAGCAGAATCAAACCTGTTTTGCTTGCGTGGGCCACACTCACCAATTAGGGAGTTTCTGTCCATGCGTGTTACCTTGAGAAGGGCTCGGTTAATAGTTTTAGACGGATATCCTCTTTGTAACAAGGACTGCTTAAATTTTTCACTTTCTGCAAGAAAATCCAAATTGTCTGTGCAGTTGCATTTAATGGGTATAAACTGCCCTTTTGCCACACCAAACCCAGTATGCTTTGGGTGGCTGCTTTTAGCATGTAAAATTGTGTTAGACATAATCAGTTTTCTATACAAAGTGCTTTTAATCATGTGTTTTGTAGAGTCTCCCTCAAGAACTATATCCAAATATGGAATCTTAGTTGTCTCAAATTGGTAGGAAAACTGTAAACCTACACTATTGGTATTCAGG
This sequence comes from Bombina bombina, assembly GCF_027579735.1. Taxonomy (NCBI): domain Eukaryota; kingdom Metazoa; phylum Chordata; class Amphibia; order Anura; family Bombinatoridae; genus Bombina; species Bombina bombina. Next base: position 496,866,254 of record NC_069499.1, read on the forward strand.
AAATCAACATATTGAATCGCCTCCTCCTCTGTATCTGTCCAGATAAGGAGGAGGTCATCAACATAATGCTTATAAATTTTGATCTTACCTCTGTAGGAGCTAGGATCTCCAAAGACTTGGGACCGCTTCAACCATCCCATATATATTTTGGCGTATGCCAGTATCTTGGGTTCTACAGATAAACAACCTTAATGAGCGATCATAATTACTAAAATGCTCAAGTGAATCTGATACTGCCTTTAAACCCAGGTTATATGGGATGGCAGAATATAGCCCCACCACATCTATGGTTAGCTAGGAACAGGAGTTATCCCACCTTATCTTATCCAGATTGGACACACAGGCCTAGATTTGGAGTTTGGCGGTAGCCGTGAAAACCAGCGTTAGAGGCTCCTAACGCTGGTTTTAGGCTACCTCCGGTATTTGGAGTCACTCAAAAAAGGGTCTAACGCTCACTTTTCAGCCGCGACTTTTCCATACCGCAGATCCCCTTACGTCAATTGCGTATCCTATCTTTTCAATGGGATTTTTCTAACTCCGGTATTTAGAGTCGTGTCTGAAGTGAGCGTTAGAAATCTAACGACAAAACTTCAGCCGCAGAAAAAAGTCAGTAGTTAAGAGCTTTCTGGGCTAACGCCGGTTCATAAAGCTCTTAACTACTGTACTCTAAAGTACACTAACACCCATAAACTACCTATGTACCCCTAAACCGAGGCCCCCCCACATCGCCGCCACTCGATTCAATTTTTTAACCCCTAATCTGCCGACCGCCACCTACGTTATCCTTATGTACCCTTAATCTGCTGCCCCTGACACCGCCGACCCCTATATTTATTAACCCCTAATCCGCCTCACTAACCCTATAATAAATAGTATTAACCCCTAATCTGCCCTCCCTAACATCGCCGACACCTAACTTCAATTATTAACCCCTAATCTGCCGACCGGAGCTCACCGCTATTCTAATAAATGTATTAACCCCTAAAGCTAAGTCTAACCCTAACACTAACACCCCCTAACTTAAATATAATTTAAATCTAACGAAATTAATTAACTCTTATTAAATAAATTATTCCTATTTAAAGCTAAATACTTACCTGTAAAATAAATCCTAATATAGCTACAATATAAATTATAATTATATTATAGCTATTTTAGGATTAATATTTATTTTACAGGTAACTTTGTATTTATTTTAACCAGGTACAATAGCTATTTAATAGCTAAAATACTTAAAATAATTACAAAATTACCTGTAAAATAAATCCTAACCTAAGTTACAATTAAACCTAACACTATACTATCATTAAATTAATTAAATAAAATACCTACAATTACCTACAATTAAACCTAACACTACACTATCAATACATTAATTAAATGCAATACCTACAAATAACTACAATGAAATAAACTAACTAAAGTACAAAAAATAAAAAAGAACTAAGTTACAAAAAATAAAAAAATATTTACAAACATAAGAAAAATATTACAATAATTTTAAACTAATTACACCTACAACATTACACCCCTATACCCCTAATCTAACCCAAACCCCCCTCAAATAAACCTAACACTAAGCCCCTGAAGATCATCCTACCTTGTCTTCACCTCACCGGGTATCACCGATCGGTCCTGGCTCCAAAATCTTCATCCAACCCAAGCGGGGGCTGGCGATCCATCATCCGGTGGCTGAAGAGGTCCAGAAGAGGCTCCAAAGTCTTCATCCTATCTGGCAAGAAGAGTAGATCCGGACCGGCAACCATCATCTTCCAAGCGGCATCTTCTATCTTCATCCGATGAGGACCGGCTCCATCCTGAAGACCTCCACCGCGGACCCATCTTCATCCGGCGACGTCCAACTGAAGAATGACGGTTCCTTTAAGGGACGTCATCCAAGATGGCGTCCCTCGAATTCCGATTGGCTGATAGGATTCTATCAGCCAATCAGAATTAAGGTAGGAATATTCTGATTGGCTGATGGAATCAGCCAATCGGAATTCGAGGGACGTCATCTTGGATGACGTCCCTTAAAGGAACCGTCATTCTTCAGTTGGACGTCGCCGGATGAAGATGGGTCCGCGGTGGAGGTCTTCAGGATGGAGCCGGTCCTCATCGGATGAAGATAGAAGATGCCACTTGGAAAAAGATGGTTGCCGGGTCCGGATCTACTCTTCTTCGCGGATAGGATGAAGACTTTGGAGCCTCTTCTGGACCTCTTCAGCCACCGGATGATGGATCGCCAGCCCCCGCTTGAGTTGGATGAAGATTTTGGAGCCAGGACCGATCGGTGATACCCGGTGAGGTGAAGACAAGGTAGAATGATCTTCAGGGGCTTAGTGTTAGGTTTATTTAAGGGGGTTTTGGGTTAGATTAGGGGTATGTGGGTGGTGGGTTGTAATGTTGGGGGGGGTATTGTATGTGGTTTTTTTTACAGGCAAAAGAGCTGAACTTCTTGGGGCATGCCCCGCAAAGGGCCCTGTTCAGGGCTGGTAAGGTAAAAGAGCTTTGAACTTTAGCAATTTAGAATAGGGTAGGGCATTTTTTATTTTGGGGGGTCTTTGTTATTTTATTAGGGGGCTTAGAGTAGGTGTAATTAGTTTAAAATTATTGTAATATTTTTCTTATGTTTGTAAATATTTTTTTATTTTTTGTAACTTAGTTCTTTTTTATTTTTTTGTACTTTAGTTAGTTTATTTCATTGTAGTTATTTGTAGGTATTGTATTTAATTAATGTATTGATAGTGTAGTGTTAGGTTTAATTGTAGGTAATAGTAGGTATTTTATTTAATTAATTTAATGATAGTATAGTGTTAGGTTTAATTGTAACTTAGGTTAGGATTTATTTTACAGGTAATTTTGTAATTATTTTAACTATTTTAGCTATTAAATAGTTCTTAACTATTTAATAGCTATTGTACCTGGTTAAAATAAATACAAAGTTACCTGTACAATAAATATTAATCCTAAAATAGCTATAATATAATTATAATTTATATTGTAGCTATATTAGGATTTATTTTACAGGTAAGTATTTAGCTTTAAATAGGAATAATTTATTTAATAAGAGTTAATTAATTTCGTTATATTTAAATATATTTAAGTTAGGGGGGTGTTAGTGTTAGGGTTAGACTTAGCTTTAGGGGTTAATACAGTTATTAGAATAGCGGTGAGCTCCGGTCGGCAGATTAGGGGTTAATAATTGAAGTTAGGTGTCGGCGATGTTAGGGAGGGCAGATTAGGGGTTAATACTATTTATTATAGGGTTAGTGAGGCGGATTAGGGGTTAATAAATTTATTATGATAGCGGTGCGGTCAGCTCGGCAGATTAGGGGTTAATAAGTGTAGGCAGGTGGAGGCGACGTTGTGGGGGGCAGATTAGGGGTTAATAAATATAATATAGGGGTCGGCGGTGTTAGGGGCAGCAGATTAGGGGTACATAAGGATAATGTAAGTAGCGGCGGTTTACGGAGCGGCAGATTAAGGGTTAAAAATAATATGCAGGGGTCAGCGATAGCGGGGGTGGCAGATTAGGGGTTAATAAGTGTAAGGCTAGAGGTGTTTAGACTCGGGGTACATGTTAGGGTGTTAGGTGCAGACGTAGGAAGTGTTTCCCCATAGCAAACAATGGGGCTGCGTTAGGAGCTGAACGTGGCTTTTTTGCAGGTGTTAGGTTTTTTTTCAGCTCAAACAGCCCCATTGTTTCCTATGGGGGAATCGTGCACGAGCACGTTTTTGAGGCTGGCCGCGTCCGTAAGCAACTCTGGTATCGAGAGTTGAAGCTGCGTTAAATATGCTCTACGCTCCTTTTTTGGAGCCTAACGCAGCCTTTATGTGGACTCTCAATACCAGAGTTATTTTTATGGTGCGGCCAGAAAAAAGCCGGCGTTAGCTACGCGGGTCCTTACCGACAAAACTCTAAATCTAGCCGTAAATGTTTAGTGTCACGTAAATATGAAGGAAGCTGAAATACCAATCAGCTAGATTACACGTTTTGCGGTAAGAGCGGCTCGGTACTAACTTGCAAGTTATTTCCACCGCTCACCTCCCTATAGTGATGCTATTACAGGTTTACATAAACCCGGCGTTAGCAGGCAATATGTGAGCGTAGAGTAAAATTGAGCTCCATACCGGACTCCAATACCAGCGCTGCTTTGAGCTAGTTTTACGTGCTCGTGCACGATTTCCCCATAGACATTAATGCGGAGAGCTGGCTAAAAAAAAGCCTAACAACTGCAATAAAGGAGCGTAAAGCTCCATAACGCAGCCCCATTGATTCCTATGGGAAGCAAAAGTTATGTTTACACCTAACACCCTAACATAAACCCTGAGTCGAAATACCCCTAATCTGCCGCCCCCGACATTGCCGACACCTACATTACACTTATTAACCCCTAATCTGTCACCCGTGACACCGCCGCCACCTACATTACACTTATTAACCCCTAATCTGCCACCCCCAATGTCGCTGCAACCTATCTACACTTATTAACCCCTAATCTGCCACCCCAAACATCGCCGCCACTATACTAAAGTTATAAAACCCTAAACCTAACCCTAAATCTAACCCTAACCCTAACACCCACTAACTTTAATATAATTAAAATAAATCTAAATAAAAATTACTATCATTAACTAAATAATACCTATTTAAAACTAAATACTTACATATAAAATAAACCCTAAGCTTTCTACAATATAACTAATAGTTACATTGTATCTATCTTCTATTTCACAGGCAAGTTTGTATTTATTTTTAATTGGTAGAATAGTTACTAAATAGTTATTAACTATTTACTAACTACCTAGTTAAAATAAATGCAAATTTACCTGTAGAATAAAACCTAACCTGAGTTATACTAACACCTAACCTTACACTACAATTAAACTGGCATACAAAAGTGGTGTATTACATTAATTAAATACAATTAACTAAATTACAAAAACAAACAAACACTAAATTACACAAAATAAAAAATAAATGATCAAATATTTAAACTAATTACACCAAATCTAATAGCCCTAACAAAATAAAAAAGCCCCCCAAAATAAAAAAAAACCCTAGCCTAAATTAAACTGCCAATAGCCCTTAAAAGGGCCTTTTGCGGGGCATTGCCCCAAGGAAATCAGCCTTTTACCTGTAAAAAAATACTAACAACCCCCCAACAGTAAAACCCACCACCCACACAACCAAACCCCCCAAATAAAATCCTAGAGAGAGAGAGAGGGGAGAGAGAGAGAGAGAGAGAGAGGGGGGGGAGAGAGGGGGGGGGGAGAGAGAGGGGGAGAGAGAGAGAGAGGGGGGGAGAGAGAGAGAGAGGGGGGGGGGAGAGAGAGAGAGAGAGAGAGAGAGAGGGGGAGAGAGAGGGGAGAGAGAGAGAGGGGGAGAGAGAGGGGAGAGAGAGAGAGAGAGAGAGAGAGAGAGGGGGAGAGAGAGAGAGATAGAGGGGAGAGAGAGAGAGATAGAGGGGAGAGAGAGAGAGCGTGGAGAGAGAGAGAGAGAGAGAGAGAGAGAGAGAGAGAGGGGAGAGAGAGAGAGAGAGAGCAAAAGAGAGGGGGGAGAGAGAGCGCAAAAGAGAGGGGTGAGCGAGAGCACAAAAGAGAAGGGGAGAGAGACAGCGCAAAAGAGGGGGGAAAGAGAGAGCGCAAAAGAGGGGGGAGAGAGAGAGCGCAAAAGAGGGAGGGAAAGAGAGCGCAAAAGAGGGGGGAGAGAGAGAGCACAAAAGAGGGGGGAGAGAGAGCACAAAAGAGAGGGGGGAGAGAGAGAGCTCAAAAGAGAGGGGGAGAGAGAGAGCTCAAAAGAGAGGTTGAGAGAGAGCCCTCAAAAGAGAGGGGGAAAGAAAGCGCAAAAGAGAGGGGGAGAGAGAGAGCAAAAGAGAGGGGGGAGAGAGAGCGCAAAAGAGGGGGGAGAGAGAGCGCAAAAGAGGGGGGAGAGAGAGCGCAAAAGAGAGGGGGGGAGAGAGAGAACTCAAAAGAGAGGGGGAGAGAAAGCGCAAAAGAAAGGGGGGAGAGAGAGAGAGCGCAAAAGAGAGGGGGAGGGAGAGAGCGCAAGAGGTGGGACCGCTGTACCCTGCAAAAAATGATTCCACCCATCTAGAGAGGTGTTCAAAGAGGGAACCGATACCAGATACAATAGGTCTCCAAATACAATATATAGGCATATCAATAATATACATACATTGTGGACAAATGTTTGTGCTCCACTCGTATTTTGGCTCTTTATGGGTAAAATCCGAGATTTTAAGATGATGATAATAGTGCTATAGTTATAATTTAAGACCAAATAACATCAAGCCTCAGGTATGTGACTGGACAAGGAGAGATATTACGTTTCAAATGTAATAATATTATAAATTAAATTAAAAAAATAAACACAATGTATAAAAAATAAAATAGTTATTAGGTGGCCATGCAACGAAGTTGCAGGACAACCTATTGTTATTGTCATGATTATTATTATTATTATTATTTTTATTATTCCGCCACTTTTTCTATTGCCCATAACTTTTGAACTGCTAAAGCAAAGCTCTTGAAATCAGGTATGTTGGTACAGCCTATTGCTCTGCTACATCTCATGCAATATTGAACTCATAGGTCATAAGGTTACGCAGCCATATTGTTCTTTGCGACAAATTTCGAGAACTGCTTAATAATCTTTAGCTCTGGAACTGCTTATGTTGCATCTCTGAAACTTGCTGTACTTAGTGCTGCTATGAACTAGATTTGCCATTGCTCAACAGAAGTGCCTTGGTCACATGATGTAGCAGCCATCTTGCATTTTGCGAAAATCTTTAAACATCTTCTCTTAAACCGCTTAGTGCAATAAAGCGCAATTTTGCACATATACTCCTTGCAAGGTCCTCTACCAAGTTTGTTAAAATTGTGATTTTTCCATAATCAACATGGCTGCTGTGAGACATTAACCTTTTTATCGCCATTTAAAAGCGTAATCTTGCACTTTATGCATTAGTTTTACAATATTTAACAATATTACAGTGTAATAGACACATGATTGCCCATAGTCATAACCCTTAAAGACAATATCGCAGTTAAAATTTGCATTGCGCCGTCGCCCTCGTGAAATAAAACATTTGCAAATTTTCATGAAACTTTTGAAAATTGTAAAGGTCTATAGTGAGCATTAGTATGTGCAATTTGAAAGCCATACATTGCATAGCTTGGCGGCCATTTCATTTTGTTTCGTATGCTCTGTTTTTAAAAGCTACAAAAATCTTCTTCTCCTAAACCGCTTATGGCACAGACTTGAAATTTTGTTTAAAGAGTTATGTTATAACTAACATTCAGATTTGTTTAAGAGAAGTTGATAGGTCATGTGGTTTGGCAGCCATTTTGAATTGTTCAAAAACGCTTAACGATATTTTTAAATTATTAATAAAACAACAACCGTTTTACAAAAAAATGCTTTATTTTTGCCATGTGTATTGACATCTATGGTGACAATTATTATGCATAATATGGAGGCTGTATATCATATGATCTGGCAGCCATTTTGTTTTATGCGAATATTTCGAAAATCTATTTTCTCTGCAATCGCTTATGTTAGAACTGTGAAACTTGCTGTATAACCTTATATTGTGACCTAGATACACAGTTGTTCATGTTGACGGAATTAGTCACAAGCTGTGGCAGCCATATTGCTTTACGTGAAAATTTTGAAAATGTGATTCCTTTGCAACCACTTATGTTAAATCTTTGAAATTTGCTGTATAGCTATATATTGTGACTTAGCAGCTTGTATGCCATTGCAAAGTTGATGCGCATGGCCACCTCTATCGCTGCTTGCAGCTATATTTATATATGTTTAATTTTTTTTTTAAACGGAATACTGTTATGCTTTTAATACACCACTATTGTATGCCAGTAGCATGTATTTGGGTTTAATTGTGTGCTGGCTACAAAATGGTTTCACATTTGCAGAGTTTAAATTTGTTTGAAACTGAAATAATGCTTTAAAGACAGTGAGGCCAGTTTCGGAATTTTAGTTAAACTTGGCATGGTCAAAGTTGGTCAGATTTGGTTAATTTTTTTTTAAAGGCTAGAATTTATGTGTAAAGCTGGACATTTGGTACACTTCACATAGCCAATTTTTATATTGTAACATAAACTGCTGAATTATGCATATTAAAATGGAATATAATTTTATTATTTATTATATCCCATTTTCAAATGTAATCTACAGACTTCACAATCTTAACTCTGCTAAATATTAGCAGGGCTGGTACAAAGTTTATTGACTAATGAAGTGAAGATACATTTTGCCGCTTTCTTTCTTTCTTTCTTTCTTTCTTTCTTTCTTTCTTTCTTTCTTTCTTTCTTTCTTCTAGCTATAGTGTGTTTTATTTATATTAAACTAGAAAATATAAACCTTTAATAATTTACTATATATATATATATATATATATATATATATATATATATATATATATATATATATATATATATATATATATAAAAGCTTGTTGTAATAAGCACTCACTGGTCTTAGGATGTCGGTGTCAACAAAAAACTTTTATTCCATGTGACGTTTCGGGACCAAACACAGTCCCTTCCTCTGACAAAAAATGAACAAACCAAGCCTTTTAAAGGCTCCTAGAACCCTCCCCCAGAAACACAGCCAATCCTGACTGTCCATAAAACACCCCCTCCCCCAACCAACATTCTCTCATTGGTTAACAATTAATCAATGTGGTGTTCAATGAATCAGTGTTCAAATAGCAAATGTTCATAATTACATACAGTGCGTATAAAACCACCATCTATGTAAGCCCTATTTCTGAACATTTAGTGTAAAAACCACATAAGGCAGTGCCGTAACCTGTCAAAAAATAAATAAACAAGAATGACCATATCCGCTCAAAGCCAATCACAGAAGTCTCTGGGCTTCCTGTGGCATTAAGCCACTTGCTATGGTATTATACTATACTATGATCATTGTTATTGTTTTTACCTCTTTGATGATTTTCTATATAGGTCTCTGTCTTGACTTACTTGTCTGCCCGCGATGTGTTGTTTTTAATTTATTTACCCACATGATTTTATGTATTTTTGAATATGCATTTTTAATTCCTTTTTTTTCACCTTGGTGGGGTCTTTGTCTGCGTTCGGTGTTTGATCGGTGACCTACCTTGGTTCTGTGTGATTCTGTCAGGGTGCCAGGTTGCTTTTGTTTTTTGTTTAGCTTCTTGGAGTATTATGTCATTTGTGTTGGTAGAATAAACATTTCTGTGGATTTTTATTTTTTATTTTTACATAGGTGGTACTCTACGCATGGAGTTTGTGAGGGTCATGGCAGCAATATTTTCCTTTAGGTGGATTTGACTAAATATAAGAGTTTTTTTTATTTTTACTCAATATGTATTTTTGTTTGCATTTGACAAGATATAAGAATTGTTTTCTATTATCATTTTTTATAGTACTGTACTTATTTTCTAGCTATTATTTATGGTTTATGATTTTTCTTTGATGATTGATGTATTGATCTGATAGGTGGGTCATACATGCTTGCGCTATGTAGGTTTGGAGTATGGGGGCTTTTTCTGGGCATGTTTTTCCTTCTTACGGGGGATGGTTGTAGGATCTGACTGATCCTTAGTGAATATATGGACTTTTTGTCGCCTTTGGGTACATATGTAGATTCCGTTTTTTGACAGCTGACGTTTTACGAGCCTTTTGACAGTGGGGAGGGTGTTGCCTTTGACGTATGGTGTCTCCACCTCCTTGATGATTTTGGGCTATTCAGTGGATAATGACTTGGGTGTGAGCGGTACTGAGCCTGCCCCTTTCCCTATGCTGTACGAGATGACGCGATTTACTAATGGTATTTGGTGTATACGCTCGTGAAGACTGCTGTTAATAAGAGGAGGGCTTTCCGCATTATGATTTTCCTTTTGTGAGTCATAGATAACTGTATGTGAACTGTTGGTGTAGGTAGGGGTGGTTCCTTCCCTTAGCATGTATGGGGTGTTTTTACCTTTTGATTGGTGTGTATGGACTTAAGGACACACCCAGCCCCTTCTGTGATTGACTTTGAGCGGATATGGTCATTCTTGTTTATTTATTTTTTAACAGGTTACGGCACTGCCTTATGTACTTTTCACACACTTTTCTAATGGTACCGATCACTACACTGAATGTTCAGATACAGGGCTTACATAGATGGTGGTTTTGTACACACTGTATGTAATTTTGCAAATTTGCTATTTGAACAATGATTCATTGAACACCACATTGATTTATTGTTAATCAATGAGAGAACCTTGGTTGGGGGGTGTTTTATGGACAGTTAGGATTGGCTGTGTTTCTGGGGGAGGGTTCTAGGGGCCTTTAAAAGGCTTGGTTTGTAAATGAAATAAACACGAAACATGAAGAGGAAATTTGTCAGTAGGGGTTATAATGCTCTAGAACTAGATGAAATTGAGAACTCTTTAAAAAAACCGCCCAGTCAGGCAAGATACACCTAACTATACAAGATTGAACTTTGTTAGCTCATATAATACTATGAGCAATAAAGTATTTAACATCATTAAAAATCATTGGTATTTATTACAAGAGGCCTGCCCAGAGATTAAAGACTATAAGGAAGTACCTAGAGCCTCCTTTCAAAGAGGCAACACAATAGGTAGACAGTTGGTTCATGCTACATCAGCTAAACCTACTAGTGGTACCCAACGACAATTCTTTGGGACCCCTAAACAGGGTACAGTTCCATGCTTGCGGTGTGCCCAATGTAACAATGTCATAAAGGGGGGAGTGATCTCCCACCCGTTTACTGGGAAAAAATACCATATCAAAGTTTTTTACACTTGCGATTTGACTTATGTTGTTTATGCGCTGAAATGCCCATGTGGGCTACTATATGTTAGCGAGACAACCCAAAAAATAAGAAATCACATTTGCCAACATAAATCTACCATTCGCAATGACAAAATTTTACATCTCCCTGACCCAGCACATTTTGCTGAGATGGGCCACCAGGCCAACCAATTAAGATACATGATAATTGATAGTGCCCCTAAGAAACCTAGAGGGGGAGACAGAAATAGGGATCTTCTAAATAGAGAAGCCAAATGGATAAATACTCTACACCCTAAGGGGTTAAATAGAGAGTTTGATCTCTTACCACTGATCATATACTGTGGATTGTAATGTATACATTAATATTAAGGTGTTTACAGACTGTTTTTTCTAAAAAGGTGTATGGTTGTTTACTTGCTGCATTTGTTTTAAATTAGGTCTCCAAGTCTCCAAATGGGGTGTAAGGGGTTAAATAGTTTTTTTTTCTGTATTACCACATATAATCACATGATGCGTGATAATGTCAATACCTGTAAACCACTCCCATGCTTTGTAATTGGTCACCTTTTTTACTATTGGCATATACAAGACGTGTTTATTTAATTTACAAACTAGCTTGAGAAAGGGGCAGGTGCCCCAAAATGTTGCTCGACAATAAAGGTTTAGCTTTTTACAACCGTGTGCCACCTTATTTTTTCTATATACAGCCATCTGGATGTCAAGAGTGGTCCTATTAGGTGCTGCACCGGATTAACTTGATTAAGATTGGATAGTGACAATGCGGATGCCACCTGCTTTGTACAATATATATATATATATATATATATATATATATATAAAGTTCCTTTTAGGAAAACACAATCTCACCAATACAAGTAATGACACGGTGCTCTGCTGCATATCATCCAGTCCATCCAAAAAGGCAGGCACTCATTGGTCTTAATTTTTTATCAAGACCAATGAGTGCCTGCATTTTTGGATGGTCTATATATATATATATATATATATATATATATACACCAAAAGTTAAACCTTTCTACGATACAGAATCACGCCATAACCAAAAAAGGGCTATCAGATATCCTTATCCTATTCTAAGCTAAAAATATTTTAACTATATAAATAATAATACAACTGAATCAATTATTTTATAAAATGTTGCCTTAATTTGAAATAACCAATCTGAGTGAAAACATTTTTTTTTATACTAATACAATTTATATACATCTACATATAATATAATACTATTTTTGCAGACGTTTATTGCTGCTGTGTGTTAACATTTCACATTTAAATTTTTTTTTGAACAGCTGCTTAAAGCTTAAAGGGACATAATAACCAAACATTGAAGCTCCTGAAAGTGATAAATCATATCTATAAAAAGCTGGCTAGAAAATATCACCTGAACATCCCTTTGTAAAAAAAGAAAATATTTTACTTCAACATTTCCTCAGTAGCCACATTCCATTGTAAAGGGAATTTAAGAAATCAATCAGTATGCTAGCCCGAGGACTTGCAAGGGAGCATCTGTCATGTGCAAGTACAGTCATAATATTTCCCTCCTCAGTTTAACCCCTTTGTGCCCTTAGAACATTCTATCGGACAAATTTGTTAAATTCTGAGATATGGATCGATTCGAATTTCCGAATTACGGTAGTACCGAATCTACCGAATAAATCCAAATTAATTCGGATTTATTCAGTAAATTCGGATGTCCATGGATTACACTAGTATTGTACAGTATATTAGGTTATATCACTCTGCTATGGGTTACACCTAATATACAGTACATAATATTAGTCTAATACACAGCACATCCCACCTAACACATACCGAAATTCCAAATTTTCGAACCGAACCAAATCGAACCGAATCCAGCCGAATTTATTCGAATATTGCTTTTTTCCTTTAGAGATGTTCCGGTGCTATTATTTTTTACTCAGCTTTTCACATTTATGCTGCATCACTTTCAAGGGATCTAACATATAGGTATTATGTCCCTTTAAGCAGATGTCTATCCTTTTATATGGACTATTGAAAGTGTCAGTTTTAAAGTTTTGTGACATTAATTTTCAAATAAACTAAAAACAGTCTTCAATATAATAGCAGCTTTAAGTGGCTTAAAAAAAAAAAAAAAAGAAATATGTCATGTTGACCTTCCTATTCTAACTCAAGTACATTGCATTCAACTATATATTGATTAAAAGATGGCAGTTAAGGGCTTTTATGGCCGTTTGTAAGTCTAAATATATGGAGTTCACAAATGTCTTACTGATAATGCAACATTCTCTTCCTTAGCAGACTCAATTAAACCTACAACTATTGTGGGAAAATTAATAAAAAAAAATTCCAGCTCCTAAAAAGTTTGACCTTCCATCAGGATCAGCCAAGCTTCCATCAGGATCAGCCAAGAGTAGAACTCTACAGGCACTAGTAGTAAACTAGATTTCACACCTACATAGCAATTTGTGTTATGTGTACATCTTTGTTAAAGGGACATTAAACACAATTTTTTTCTTTCATGATTTAGAAAGAGCATGCAATTTTAAACAACTTTATTATTTACTTCTATTATCAAATTTGCTTCATTCTCTTGATATACTTTTGCTGAAAAGCATATCTAGATAGGCTCAGAAGCCACTGATTGGTGGCTGCACATAGATGCCTCGTATGATTGGTTCACCCATGTGCATTAATATTTCTTCAACAAAGGATATCTAAAGAATGAAGCAAATTAGATATTAGAAGTAAATTGGAATGTTGTTTAAAATTGTACTCTCTATCTGAATTATGAAAGAAAAAATGTGGGTTTATTGTTCCTTTAAGCTTACCTACCTGAAATGTTCTAAACTCCTTTAACATTTTTAAACTTGTTTTAATGTTTTAATGTTATGAAATGATGTTATGAAATGATTTATTTGCAGGTGTCTTTACAGCCTGAAAATAATTCAATTTCCTGTCTTCTTTTGAGTGAAATCACCATTGGACCACACGTTTGTACATGAATTAGTCTGTAGAGTAAGCTTACCAGATGTAATAAATAAATAAATAAATGAACAGACAACCATTAGATGGTTTAGAAGTAAGCAATATACTATTTATATTTAAGATTAGAATAAAACAACATTTATTTGTCTGATGTTATTAGATACGTTTTAATTGCTTTCTTCAGAAAGCAAATTTCTGTGATGAAATTCAGATTTTCTTTACCTGCCTAACTATATATAGTAGTTCTTTTTTGTAGTAATAATTTATAAAGCACCAAATAATTCTTGAGACAAATGAAAAAACTTGCCTGAGTTAAAATCACATTTATATTTTTAATTATAATTTTGCTGGAAATGTCATTACATACCAATAGCTTATTCAACATGGTGTTGTCCATTATCAGTATTATTTTCTTAGAGGCAAAGCAGCAACAATCCTTGCTAAGAAGTTGAATGTTTTAATGCTAAAATAACATGCTCTAATTTGTTGGAACATAGAATTGTTGTATCAGTATTCCTTAGTTACCATGGTAAAGTTTACATTACTTGTGTTAATCATTTTCCTCTGAGAACTGTTAAAATGGCTGTCAAAAAACATATACCATTCCACAATGTACAAAGCTGTTGGACTTGGTCGTTTTGCTCATTCCAAATTACGGCAGTTGAAGAACATGTATGCACAGTTTAATGAGTTTCAGCATGTAGTATGCTTTTCTTTTATGTAATTGGCAAGAGTCCATGAGCTAGTGACGTATGGGATATACAATCCTACCAGGAGGGGCAAAGTTTCCCAAACCTCAAAATGCCTATAAATACACCCCTCACCACACCCACAATTCAGTTTTTACAAACTTTGCATCCTATGGAGGTGGTGAAGTAAGTTTGTGCTAAGATTTCTACGTTGATATGCGCTTCTCAGCATTTTTGAAGCCCGGTTCCTCTCAGAGTACAGTGAATGTCAGAGGGATGTGAAGGGAGTATCACCTATTGAATGCAATGGTTTTCCTCACGGGAGATCTATTTCATAGGTTATCTGTTATCGGTAGTAGAGATTCATCTCCTACCTCCCTTTTCAGATCGACGATATACTCTCATATATACCATTACCTCTACTGATAACTGTTTCAGTACGGGTTTGGCTATCTGCTATATATAGATGGGTGTCTTTTTGGTAAGTATGTTTTTATTACTTAAGACACCTCAGCTATGGTTCGGCACTTTATGCATTAATATAAAGTTCTAAATATATGTATTGTACTTATATTTGCCATGATTAAGGTTTCAGTATATTTCCTTTTGCAGACTGTCAGTTTCATATTTGGGAAATGCATTTTTTAGGAAAACTTATTTCTTACCTGGGGTATAGTCTTTTTTCAAATTGACTGACATTTTAAATTTGCGGGCAGAATTAGGCTCGCGAGGGTGCAAAATGCCAAACTATATTGCGTCATTTTTGGCGCGAGATTTTTTTGGTGCGAAGTTATATTCGATGATGCAAATTTGTCATTTCCGGCGTCTTTGTTGACGCTGAGTCCTTTCACATGGTTGCGTCTTCAATGTTTGTTTGTGCATCATACTTGGCGCCAAATATTTTCATTATTTTAAACCCCATTCCTATATGCCTCTTGCCTTTTTTTTCTCTTTCAGAGCGCTATGCTGTTTGCATTTTTCCCCCATTCCTGAAACTGACATATAAGGAAATTGATAATTTTGCTATATATGTTGTTTTTTCTCTTACATTTGAAAGATGTCTCATTCTGATCCTGTCTCAGAAGTCACTGTTGGAATCCTGCTAACTGATATCAGTTCTTCTAATGCTAAGTACATTTGTTGTAATGCTGTGGTTTGTAATAAGTTGTCATGATAAACGTTTACATACAAAGAATGTGTCCATTAGTAATAGTACATTGCCTGTTGTTGTTCTGTGAATTTATAACAATTTATTGCTGTTTTTATTCAGAAGGCTTTTGTCTGCCATCCCACCTTCTAATAAATGTAAAGGTCTTTTTAAACTTCTCATAAGTTGATGAAATTTCAAATGACCGACAACATACGGAATTATCCTCCTCTGATGAGGATCTATCTGATTCAGAAGATCCTTCCTCAGATATTGACACTGACAAATCTACTTATTTAATTAAAATTGAGTACATTCATTCTTTGTTGAAGAAGTGTTTATTATTGGATATTGAGGAGACTAGTCCTCGATGTTAAAACTAGTAAACATTTAAATTATATTTATAAACCTCCTGTGGTTATTCCAGAGGTTTTTCCAGTTCCTAATACTATTTCTGATATGTTTTCTTAGGAATGGAAGAGACCTGGTACTTCTTTTATTCCTTCTTTAAGGTTTTAAAAATTGTGTGCTTTGCGAGCAGTTAAGATTGGAGTTTTTAGAAAAAATCCCCAAAGATGGGGCTATCTCTACTCTTGCTAAACGTACTACTATTCCTATGGAAGATAGTATTTATTTTAAGATCCTTTAGATAGGAAACTTGTATCTTATCTAAGGAGAGTTTATTTATTTTCTTAGGTCTGCAATGTCTTTGGCTATTGTTGCAGCTGCTTCAACCTTTTGGTTGGAAACATTAGCGCAACAAGTATCGGATCATGATTTGTCTAGCATTATTAACATGCTAATAATTTTATTTGTGATGCCTTTTTTGATATTATCAAGATTGATGTTAAATCTAGGTCTTTAGCAATTTTAGCTAGAAGAGCTTTGTGGCTTAAATCTTGGAATGCTGATATGACTTCTAAGTCGAGATTGCTATTTCTTTCCTTCCAAGGTAATACATTATTTGGATCACAGTTGGATTCAATAATTTCAACTGTCAAAGGCAGGAAATGGAGTTTTTTTGCCTCAAGATTAAGATCTTAGGGTAAATCTAAAGCTTCTAACCATTTCCGTTCTTAAATAAGGAACAGAAATCTAATTCTTCCCCAAGGAATCTGTTTCCAATTGGAAGCCTTTTTCAAATTGAAATAAATCCAAGCCATTTAAGAGCTTAAAGCCAGCCCCCAAGTCCACATGAAGGTGCGGCTCTTATTCCAGCTCAGCTGGTACAGGGCAGATTAAGATTTTTCTAAGATGTTTGGATCAATTCGGTCCAAAATAATTGGATTCAGAGTATTGTCTTTCAGGGGTACAGAATAGGATTCAGAGTAAGACCGCTTGTGAGACGATTTTTTCTCTCACGCATTCCAGCAAACCCAGTAAGGCTCAGGCTTCCTGAAGTGTGTTTCAGGCCTGGAGTTATCTGGGGTAATCATGCCAGTTTCGTTTCATGAACAGGGTCTGGGGTTTTTTCAAATCTATTAATTGTCCCAAGAAAGAAAATTAATTCAGAACAGTTTTGGATCTAAAAATTTTGAATCAATATTTAAAAGTGCCAATTTTTCAAAATGGTGATTATAAGGTCTATTCTGCCTTTTGTTCAGCAAGGGCATTATGTGCCCACAATAGACTTACAGGATGCATATCTTCATATTTTGATTCATCCAGATCACTATCAGTTTCTGAGATTCTCTTTTCTAGACAAGCATTACCAATTTGTCGCTCTTCCGTTTGGCCTAGCCACAGCTCCAGGAATCTTTTCAAAAGTTCTAGGTGCCCTTCTCTCTGTAATAAGAGAATGGGGTATTGTGGTGTTTCCTTTTTTGGACAATATCTTGGTACTAGCTCAGTCTTTACATTCTGCAGAATCTCACACAAGTCAACTAGTATTGTTTCTTCAAAGACATGGTTGGAGGATCAATTTACCAAAAAGTTATTTGATTCCTCAGACAAGGGTCAACTGTTTAGGTTTCCACATTGATTCAGTGTCCATGACTCTGTCTTTAACAGACAAGAGACAATTTAAATTGGTTTCAGCTTGTCGGAACCTTCAGTCTCAATCATTCCCTTCAGTGGCTATGTGCATGGAAGTTTTAGGTCTCATGACTGCAGCATTGGACGCAATCCCCTTTGCTTGTTTTCATATAAGACCTGTCCAGCTTTGTATTCTGAATCAATGGTGCAGGGATTATACAAAGATATCACAATTAATATCCTTAAATCCCAATGTTCAACTCTCTCTGACTTGGTGGTTAGATCACCATCGTATGATTCAGGGGGCCTCTTTTGTTCATCCAACCTGGATCGTGATCACAACAGATGCAAGTCTTTCAGGTTGGGATGCTGTCTGGAGATCTCTGACAACACAAGGGGTTTGGAAATCTCAAGAGGCGAGGTTACCAATCAATATTTTAGAACTCCGTGCTATTTTCAGGGCTCTTCAGGTTTGGCCCCTATTGAAGAGAGAGCCATTCATTTTTTTTCAGACAGACAATATCACAACTGTGGCATATGTCAATCATCAGGGTGGGACTCACAGTCCCCAAGCTATGAAGAAGTATCTCGGATACTTGCTTGGGCAGAATCCAGCTCCTGTCTAATCTCTGTGGTTCATATCCCAGGAGTAGACAATTGGGAGGTAAATTATATCAGCCGTCAGACTTTACATGCGGGGAAATAGTTGCTCCATCCAGATGTGTTTTCTCAGATTGTTCAGATATGGGGACTTCCAGAAATAGATCTGATGGCTTCCCATCTACACAAGAGGCAGTGGATGCATTAGCAGTTCTTTGGTGTTACCAACCTGCTTATATTTTTCTTCCTCTGGTTCTTCTTTCAAGAGTGATTTCCAAGATCATCATGGAACAATCGTTTGTGCTGCTGGTAGCTCCAGCATGAATTTGTTGTACTTATAGCGCTTGTGTATAGAGTGACCTGTGGCTCCTGTCTAGAGCGGATCCCTAAAAAAAGTCCGCAATAGTGCTATGGTGTATATAGATGGTAAGATAGGAGTGCCAAAAGAGGCAAGGCCAAAGGTTTAGTGGAAATATGTGGTATAACGTAATTAGTAAAGTTAGAGTCTGAATAAGTTCCCTGAAATAGTGGACCACAGTGATTGTGTCCGTCCTGTAAGGCGTGTAAAAGGGGATTGAAGACCAAGAACTTCCTCTCTCATAATTCTAACAATAAATATGAGATCAAAAATTTGATAAGATGCAGCACTAAAGGTGTGATTTACATAATACAATGTAGCTGTGGCCTACAATATGTCGGGCAGACCTCGAGATGCCTGAAAGATAGGATAAGAGAGCATTTATTACAGATCGAACATGGAAACACCGACACTATCCTATACAACCACTTTTTCACCCACCACAGAGGGAACATCAAAGATCTAAAATACTACGGAATACAATTAATAAAACCCAATTGGAGGGGAGGAAACTATGAAAGAAAACTTCTGATTGCCGAATCAAGATGGATATTTGACTTAGATTGTCTCCACCCAAAGGGTCTGAACAATAAAGAAGACCTATGCCATCTATTAAGCCTAAAACAGTAAGAAATAGAGAGCCCCCCAATGAAAATCCCCCTTTAACTAAATCATCACATACAGACTATGTGATACCATGCTGTTTAGCACAAAGTAAAATAGGCCACATTAGTATACAACTCGACACACCCACACTGACTGCAGAGCTCCAATAATATCAGAAAGCTCCATACAGTAACAGTATGATAGTTCTCCACATATAGAACCACAATCTTTACTGCACAATTCCGGTAATATTGGAAAAACTCATACAGGAATAGTATGGTAGATCTCTACTCACAGAACCTCAATCCACATACTCGAATTAGACACCTGACCAGATGTTTAATAATACACAACCCAATCTTCCAATCCTCAATCAGCACTATAATGACCCAGTGACGTCCTGCTCCACTTTATATTATATAGGGTGGGCTCAAGCTTAAACCATTTTGTAAGATACAACATATTATATTATATCATTTTAAGGCGTTAATATGTTACTCTAATATGTGATCTGATATGATAGAAGAATTTTTTATTTATTTTATATTTTTTATCTATTTTTATTTTTTGGTTCGTAACAACGTGGCATTCTAACTATGTGACTTTTAGACATATAGGTGCAGGCAGAAATCCTATAAGTCTATAAGAATTATATGCACCATAGAAACACAGAACATCTCCCAATAATTATCTTCTTCAACTATAGAACTAAGGTTAGATTTTGTCATACAATGACAATATAACCTCTATTTGACTTTCTAACCAATCAAAGTCTTAAAACGAAATATCAAACCTAATGTTACCCAGGAGAATTTATTAGTAAAGGTACAATAACCAAAATGGGAATATGCAACCCAACTTCCGCTTTTAAAGAAGATGACCAAGATCTAAAAACCAAAAAAAAGGTCTCACGACCGAACCGGAAGTGCGCAATTTCCCGACTTCCGGTGGAGCGACTAAACCGGAAGTAAGCAATAACCTGACTTCTGGTGAGCGGCCGAACCGGAAGTGCACAACTATCTCACTTCCGGTGCTGTGTCACACCAGATCTGGTACAGGAAAATTCGTTAGGAAACAAAATTGCGCTATAATATAGGTAATAGCCACATTTAACAATTTTAGGAGCACGAAATAAGCACCTACAGCTACATTACCCAAAAATTGGGCAAATTAAAACAAAGAAATTTGTAAAACACTTCAGGGGTAACACTACCGGGTCAAAATCCCGGAAGAACAAGGTTTTTGGCGCCAAATTTTGGCGCAAAAATTTTGGCGCAATTTGCAAAAAATTATGATTAGATAGAAAGAAGGTATAAAGGCTGGTGCTCACCCACACCATATGTTAGTCTTGAGAAAGGCCTCAACTGCAGGCCGAAACGTGTTGACAAGTATATGGTGAGCATTACTCCTTTTTATTATTGCCTATTTATAACAATATCACACTATGTTGTTATTTTTTGTTTACAGGTTTTGAGGAATCCCCAAGTTCTTCCCCTTTTTTTCTCTCATATTTTTCTATTTTTATTCTATTTTGTGCATTTTCTAATTTTTTGATACCATTGTGCACTACAATAAGAACCACAGATTTTTGTTTTCTCAGTGATCACGTTTATAATTTTGTGTACACACTAGTCACTTATATTGGACATTTTGGAGATTTTATATTGGACATTCTTATATATATATATATATATTATATAATTTTTATATTTTTATATCTTTATATTTTTACATTTTGGATATTCTTATTATTTTTGAGACATCACAATAAGGATTACAACTTTTTGAACATCTTTATGGACTTTACTACATTGCAATTTTTGTGTTTTTTCACGGATTGAATCACTTCACATTAATTTGGACTGTCCACACCTTCATTTAAAGAACACATTTTTTGGATTGTTTTTTGGACTATTATTTGATCATTATTTGTTTTTTGGATCATTATTTGATCATTATTTACTCTTGTACACAATTGTGGTTTTTCATTTGTACATTTGTGTATTATTTTCATTTGTACATTTGTGTATCATTATCATATTGCATTATTATCCACTACTCTTTAAACTGCTATGTTCATACAGCCACCTTACTAGCAAATCTATCCTATTAGCATATTTGCTGTACAGCTGTACCTTAGCTTGCCCTCCCCGCGACAGACGTAGGGACTTTGTCAGAGAGACCTCGACTATCTTTAGCATACAGAACTTTCACCGCATTATTGTTCTTAATACATATTTTTAACATTTAATATTTTTAAATATATCGAATTATTTTATAGTTTTATGGATCCATATTTTTGCATGTAACTTGTTTTTAACCGGATATGATGTACTAAATTGCACATAACTGTATTAAAACTGTGATATTTTATTTGGAAGACGTATGCTCTGTGCCATCTAATATAACTATATATAGCCAATTTTTTCGATTTCTAATTATCCTGCACCTATATATGCCTTCATAGTACATATTAACATCCACCCCCTAATCCAAAGCGCTAGTCGCTCGGAGTCCACGTTTTTAAACGAATTCAATAATATTATAGGAAGGACGGACACAATCACTGTGGTCCACTATTTCAGGGAACTTATTCAGACTCTAACTTTACTAATTACGTTATACCACATATTTCCACTAAACCTTTGGCCTTGCCTCTTTTGGCACTCCGATCTTACCATCTATATACACGGTAGCTCCAGCATGGTCACACAGGTTTTGGTATGCAGATCTTGTTCAGATGTCTAGTTGCCAACCTTGGCCACTTCCATTAAGGCCAGACCTTTTGTATCAAGGTCCGTTTTTTCCATCAGGATGTCAAATCATTAAATTTGAAGGTATGGAAATTGAACGCCTAGTGCTTAGTCATAGAGGTTTCTCTGACTCAGTGATAAATACTATGTTACAGGCTCGTAAATCTGTTTCTAGGAAGATTTATTATCGAGTTTGGAAGATCTATATTTCATGGTGTTCTTCTCATAAATTCTCCTGGCATTCTTTTAGAATTCCTAGAATTTTACAGTTTCTTCAGGCTGGTTTGGATAAAGGTTTGTCTGCAAGTTCCTTGAAATGACAGATTTCGGCTCTTTCTATTTTATTTCACAGAAAAAATGCTAAGCTTCCTGATATTCACTGTTTCGTACAGGCTTTGGTCCATATCAAGCCTGTCATTAAATCGATCTCTCCTCCTTGGAGTCTTAATTTGATTTTTAAGGCTTTACAGGCTTCTCCGTTTGAGCCTATGCATTCTTTGGACATTAAACTACTTTCTTGGAAAGTGTTGTTCCTTTTGGCCATCTCTAGTTTCTGAATTGTCTGCCCTTTCTTCTGAATCTCCTTTTTTTGATTTTTCATCAGGATAAGGCAGTTTTGAGGACTTCATTTAAATTTCTTCCTAAGGTTGTGAATTCTAACAACATTAATAGAGAAATTGTTGTCCCTTCTTTGTGTCCTAATCCTAAGAATTATTTGGAAAGATCCTTACATTATTTGGATGTGGTTAGAGCTTTGAAATATTATGTGGAAACTACTAAAGATTTCAGGAAGACTTCTAGTCTATTTGTTATCTTTTTTGGTTTGAGGAAAGGTCAGAAGGCTTCTGCCATTTCATTGGCATCCTCGTTAAAGCTTGTGATTCATTAGGCTTATTTACAGGGAGTGCAGAATTATTAGGCAAATGAGTATTTTGACCACATCATCCTCTTTATGCATGTTGTCTTACTCCAAGCTGTATAGGCTCGAAAGCCTACTACCAATTAAGCATATTAGGTGATGTGCATCTCTGTAATGAGAAGGGGTGTGGTCTAATGACATCAACACCCTATCTCAGGTGTGCATAATTATTAGGCAACTTCCTTTCCTTTGGCAAAATGGGTCAAAAGAAGGACTTGACAGGCTCAAAAAAGTCAAAAATAGTGAGATATCTTGCAGAGGGATGCAGCACTCTTAAAATTGCAAAGCTTCTGAAGCGTGATCATTGAACAATCAAGCGTTTCATTCAAAATAGTCAACAGGGTCGCAAGAAGCGTGTGGAAAAACCAAGGCGCAAAATAACTGCCCATGAACTCAGAAAAGTCAAGCGTGCAGCTGCCAAGATGCCACTTGCCACCAGTTTGGCCATATTTCAGAGCTGCAACATCACTGGAGTGCCCAAAAGCACAAGGTGTGCAATACTCAGAGACATGGCCAAGGTAAGAAAGGCTGAAAGACGACCACCACTGAACAAGACTCACAAGCTGAAACGTCAAGACTGGGCCAAGAAATATCTCAAGACTGATTTTTCTAAGGTTTTATGGACTGATGAAATGAGAGTGAGTCTTGATGGGCCAAATGGATGGGCCCGTGGCTGGATTGGTAAAGGGCAGAGAGCTCCAGTCCGACTCAGACGCCAGCAAGGTGGAGGTGGAGTATTGGTTTGGGCTGGTATCATCAAAGATGAGCTTGTGGGGCCTTTTCGGGTTGAGGATGGAGTCAAGCTCAACTCCCAGTCCTACTGCCAGTTTCTGGAAGACACCTTCTTCAAGAAGGTACAGGAAGAAGTCTGCATCCTTCAAGAAAAACATGATTTTCATGCAGGACAATGCTCCATCACACGCGTCCAAGTACTCCACAGCGTGGCTTGCAAGAAAGGGTATAAAAGAAGAAAATCTAATGACATGGCTTCCTTGTTCACCTGATCTGAGCCCCATTGAGAACCTGTGGTCCATCATCAAATGTGAGATTTACAAGGAGGGAAAACAGTACACCTCTCTGAACAGTGTCTGGGAGGCTGTGGTTGCTGCTGCACGCAATGTTGATGGTGAACAGATCAAAACACTGACAGAATCCATGGATGGCAGGCTTTTGAGTGTCCTTGCAAAGAAAGGTGGCTATATTGGTCACTGATTTGTTTTGTTTTTGAATGTCAGAAATGTATATTTGTGAATGTTGAGATGTTATATTGGTTTCACTGGTAAAAATAAATAATTGAAATGGGTATATATTTGTTTTTTGTTAAGTTGCCTAATAATTATGCACAGTAATAGTCACCTGCACACACAGATATCCCCCTAAAATAGCTATAACTAAAAACAAACTAAAAACTACTTCCAAAACTATTCAGCTTTGATATTAATGAGTTTTTTGGGTTCATTGAGAACATGGTTGTTGTTCAATAATAAAATACAACTTGCCTAATAATTCTGCACTCCCTGTAGAGTCGGGCCAGGCCCCGCCTCAGAGAATTACTGTTCATTCTACTAGATCAGACTCAACTTCGTGGGCATTTAAGAATGAAGCTTCAGTTGATCAGATTTGCAAAGCAGCAACTTGGTCTTTTTTTGCATACATTTACTAAATTCTACCGTTTTGATGTATTTGCTTCTTCAGAAGCAGTTTTTGTTAGAAAAGTTCTTCAGGCAGTTGTTTCAGTTTGATTACTCTGCTTATGATTAAGTTTTTTCTTTTCATCATGAGAATAACTTATATTTTGGGTTGTGGATTAATTTTCAGCAGAAAATGGCTGTTATTATTTTATCCCTCCCTCTCTAGTGACTCTTTCGTGGAGTTCCACATCTTGGGTATTGCTATCCCATACGTTACTAGCTCATGGACTCTTGCCAATTACATGAAAGAAAACATAATTTATGTAAGAACTTACCTGATAAATTAATTTCTTTCATATTGGCAAGAGTCCATGAGGCCCACCCTTTTTATGGTGGTTATGATTTTTTTGTATAAAGCACAATTATTTCCAAATTCCTTTGTTGATGCTTTTTACTCCTTTCTTTTATCACCCCACTACTTGGCTATTCGTTAAACTGAATTGTGGGTGTGGTGAGGGGTGTATTTATAGGCATTTTGAGGTTTGGGAAACTTTGCCCCTCCTGGTAGGATTGTATATCCCATACGTCAGTAGCTGATGGACTCTTGCCAATATGAAAGAAATTAATTTATCAGGTAAGTTCTTACATAAATTATGTTTTTTAAATGGATTGAAGTTTTTTCCCCCCTCTACAAGGCATAAAGGGTGAAAATGCCCTTTACAACAAGGTACAATTCTTGGCCTCTTAACTATAAGAAATACGCAATTTTAATGAAAACAAACCAACATAAATTATGATTAATAACAAACAAATATGTCCATATAAACAAATAATATGATCTATTATGAAAAATCTGTTACAACTGGTACAAAATATGTAAAGTGCATTAGAGATGCACATTCAGCAGTAAGACGCTTCTTGCTGTAATCGGCTCTTTTCAGAGCCAAATATCTTCTTGTGCAAGTGAAGCACACTAAGATTTATTTTTGCACATATCTTAGTGTGTTTCACTTGCACAAGAAGATATTCGGCTCAGAAAAGAGACGAATACCACAAACAGAGTCTTACTTCTGCATTCAGTAGTGAACAAAATTGCAGAATGCACGTCTCTAAAATACATACATATTCATTAAAACATATAAATACTTAAGAATGATGTACCTAGAAATCTATTTATAAAATACATTGTCATGATAAATTATATATATCAACATAATAATGAATTCCTAATTATATAAATAATAATATGGGCTAAA